>NC_133306.1:21962820-22085377 GCF_012295235.1 Primulina huaijiensis
CCGTTTTGTTACCGTTTATGACCGTTGGTGTACAAGAAAATAAATGTATGTATTTTTATAATTTTATGGTAATAATATGGTGTATATAATATTAGTAATGCTTTAAATAATTATGTATATCATATCACAATATTATAATGAGGTGTCATAAGATATTTTGTTTAAAAACCTTATAGACTTTTATACTTGTCGTATCCCTTACCGGGAGTGTGGGATGTCGTCTTAACATCTTCTCAGGATTTACAACAAGTTTTTTGAAAAATTTATTTTTATTATTTATAATAACATTATATTATATATTAAATATATAAACAATAAATAAATATTATTAATTAAAATATAACAGATTTTAAAATTTTAAAAGAATATGATAAGGTGGGGTTTGTAACCCCGCTTCATTGAGGAGTCGGGGTATGAGACCCCGACTGCTAATTGTGTTTTTCGAGGAGTCGAGGTTTGAGACCCCGACTCCTCTTTTTATTATTTTTTTCCGACAACTTCTTACAATTGATTAGTGTTGATTTTTTTTTTCATTTTGTATGAAAAATGTATCTGATAAAGCCAAATTGAACACCCGTGATGGCCAAATTGAACACCTGTGAATCTATACTGAATTCAACTTGCAATATCAGTGATGCTCGAACATGTAATTGCTTGCTTTTATCATTCATTTCCCTCATGTTCTTCTTCTAAGGTGCATGTAAGTTTTTTCTTCTTTGCTATCTTTTTTTTTCTTATTTCAATCTATTTTTCCTCTTCAACACCAATTTTTTTTATTCTTTACTTCGTGTTTATGATGAACTAACAAGAAGCTTAAATTTTTTTTCTTTTGCAAGTATAAATTTTTTTGAAAAATCAATAATTTGGAGTTCCTCGTCAACAAAGTAAGTGATTTTTTTATTAAACAACAATTGTTAATATTTTTAATTAAATTTATCATGACTTTGTTATGTTTAGTGTTATATCATTCATACTTTGTAAATAATACAATTTAAGATGTTAAAATTTTTTAATGGTGACAAATATTAATGTTAAAACGGATACGAATGCCTTGAAAAATTATAGTAATCAAAATTTAATTGTTGAATATTAACTAGTTTGGAGAATTAGGATATTATATATAATTTAGATACAATCTGATAAATTTTAAAAACTCTTTTTATTCAATTAGTTTTCAGTAGAATGAAAATTTTGAGCAAATTAAAAATAATTTTGTGATATTAATTAAATTTTAAGTATAAAAATGTTTATAAATATTATAAAATAAAAATCTTGTAGCAAATTTTAACCGACATTTGAATTATAATTTAATTTTTTTGTTATATATTTATCAGTATATGAATATTTATCAGTATATGATTTTTCTAACTAAATATCTATTCATTATTATATATCCTTTCTAAACATAATAAATATAAATTGTATAAATAGTCAAAAAGATATTAGTATTTATAATACAAAATTTTTCTAAGATCAAATAATTATTTATAATCTTTTTCTAAAAAAGAATTCTATCAAAATCGATTGAGAGAAATGTTTTATAATTACAAAGCTTTTAATGATTAGTTTGAAAAAAATAAATTGGTTATACGAAATAAATACTAATTTGATATACATATATACGTGAAAATTTTCTAGTAGTAAACTTTTCATTAATAATATTAAAAATATTGTTTATATATTTAAAAAATTAAATAGTATACTCATTTTTTTATATCATAAATGATATAATTTCAAATATTTTTATGTAAATATATATAAAAAAATATTATAGCATTTTTCTCATAACATATATCTCGGTAGTCGTCGAACAGAACTTTCCCATGTTCCATAAACATTCTCAACAGATCGCCTCAAGCTATGCCATGCCTTGTGATACGAAATATTGTACCCAAATTTGTCCTTAATCAGTTGCATTACATATTTGATTTCGTATGAAGGGTCACAACGAACTATACCCACAAGAGTGTTTGCCGCCATGTTCATGTCCATGTTATGATGGTCAAGGCCGACATGACTAGAGATACACGTATGTGACCCTCCATAGTTAGTGATTTTCCAATAGCCCGACTTCACCTTGAGCGATGCTCGAAGACCCCAATGACATGGCATAGTTGAAGACTTATTTTTGCAGCAAACTTTCCAGAACGTCGGTGAGCTTTGGACGACACGGTACTCACGTCGTGCGACCCTAACAAAGTAGTCCTTGACACTGGCAATCAGTTCTTTTTTGTCCTTGAATATCATGTTGATGCACAAATCGCCTCTTTCAGGGTTGTAATAGGTCGTGCGACTTGCATATGGGAGATCTGTAGAATCTGGAATTTGCTCATCGTACACTTGGCTGAAAAATGGTGGATCTTCACAGATTATCGACCTATCCGCTTGAATATTGTCAGGCATCGTACCTTGCCTCCATGCTTGAGATGATGTACCCTCATTTGGAACTTGTGAATAACCGACATCACGTTCAAATGCATTATTATCATCATTTTCATCAACATTACCATCTTCAGAATCGTTGGAAGGTGAATCTTCATCACTATCCTCATCGTGGTAACTATCCATAAAGAAAACACGTCTCGTTTGTTCATCATATGATGTGAACGGAGTAATTTCATACGGATTACACCTTCTTCTTGCACTAGACTCCCATCTACGCCCATCATCTGCCCATGGAATGGTTTGTTCAACCACATGATTATTCACATATCGATCCCAATTATTTGGCTGTTCATCTTCACCCACAACAACATTTGAAGTGCCTCCTCCATCATCGAAGCCCATTGTACTAAATCCTTGTGTAATACATGGGATGTAGGCTTCTAGATCATTGGAACAAACACTATTTTGTACCGACTCAGACTCAATATACAAATGTAAACACCGCAGGTCAATCTGAGATGTCATAAAATGTAAAGTATCGTAATCTTCGATACAAAGTTGAAACTCTATTCTATTCGTCATCTCCATGTAGGCATATTTGGTTGTCAACTTCAGCATAAATTCCTTGCTGTTAATATTTAACTTTTTATACAATCTCTTCATCAAATCAGAATAAGTTATGGAACGTGGTACCATCATCATCTTCACAGCAGGCTTGCTGTATTCCACAGTTCCTTGTTGTGCAACTACATAACCATTGACATACAACGCCACTGATATAGTGTCTATTTTCTGTGTTACGTGAATATAATTATAATTAATCACAACACAACATGTGTTATAAAACTATGAAATCCTGAATAAATTAACCATGATCGTAAAGTGATTGATTTTAGAGAAAAAAAAAATTCATTTTAATAAATTAAACATCGTCGTCATTTTATTAAATAATATCACACACAACATATAAATAATACAATATCAACAATAAGATAATCATGTAGAATTAATAAGCATCTATAAAATTTCACTTACAGAGTATAGAAAACAAAAATACTTCGTCTAACTTTGCAAAATTAAGTTTAAACAAAGAGATAAATTAGTATTTGTAAAATCAAGTTTTTTAATAAAAATCACATACCTGAAATTTAATAAAAATCACAAAATTATTTCTCATTTAGTCAAAATTTTCATTATATTTAAAGTGATGGATTTTAGAGAAAAAAACAAGTTTTTTTTAATAAATTAACCATTGCACTCATTTTCTTTAAACAATATTACACACTACATATAAATAATACAATATCAACAATAAGAAAATCATGTAGAAAATAATAAGCATCTATAAAAGCTTCACTTATAGATCATAGGAGAAAAAAATGCTTCATCTAACTTGTTCGGATTTTTGTACAGAGCACCAAAATTTATTTTAAATAAAGAGATAAATTAGTACATGTAAATAAAATTGAAACAAAATGTTGAAGAAAAAATACCTTTATATATAACCAAAATTCAGCTATAAAATACACTACCACATCATCGCCGAATGCATCTTCATCAATGTCAATACGAATGAATTATTATTCATGTAAGTTATACATATATAGTGGGATGAATGAATTATTAGTCATGTAAGTTATACATATATAGTGGGAAGAAAGCATAAAAAAATAAAAGAGGATTCAATGAATATATTTCAATCAGACATTTGTCCCGGGATTCGCGGTGGTTACTTCCTCGAAAAACACAATTAGCAGTCGGGCGGGGTTACAAACCCCACCTTATCATATTCTTTTAAAATTTTAAAATATGTTATATTTCTAAAAATTTTTTAATTTATAATATTTATTTAAAAAGACCCTAATTTTACCTAATTTTCTACATTCAAATATTCAATACACACATTTTAAATATTATTTTTCAACACTACCTTATTTATATAATACATAAAGATTTCAAAGAATAGAGTTACTTTTTTAAAAAACTTATACTAAATTTTATTTTATCAGAGTTGATTACACGTCTGTTTAGCATCCACCATTTGACTCAAATTTTACAAATGATTATAATTATAAATCATTATGTTGTCCAAATATATTGATTTATCCATATATCTTACATCATTCGTCATCTCATACACGAGTTAAACAATGTCTCATAAGATTAAATCATTGATATGTCCGAAGCCTTATAGCGCTCTCCCTAGTTCGACACCATCTGGGAGGGAAAAAAAATTTCTCCAAAGCTTTTCATTTTCCTCAATTTGAAGTCATTAGTTGGGTTGATTGCGAGTATATAAGGTTTAAAGAATTGTTAAACAATGTTTTAGTTATGAATGTTTGTTCTTTTTATAATTTTGTTGTTTTATATTGTCAAATTTTAGTGTATGTTTGATATTTTATTTTTCTTGTTTTTTGATTTTGTTTTTTTTAAGTGATTTTGACTTGGTGTCAATATAGCGCTGACGTAACTCCGATGTAGCACTCACACATGTAACACTACGTCAGCATTCTTCATTAAATATAATTAAAGTTGTCAAAAAAATTGAAAGATATATGACTAAAACTTAATATTGACAATATAAAAAATCAAAATGTACTTATAGGATGAAAATTTGCAATTTTCTATGTTCGAACAAAAAAAATTGTTATTTTCTCAATTGAAATTAATACACGGAGCTTTCGAATTTTTCTCATTTTTTCGTTGCAAATGATTGAAAATGATATTTTTTAAAAAATTAAACGTCGTTTTTTCAAAAGATCAAAAAAATATTCTATTGACATTAGCATAAATCTGCAATTAAAGTAGCTTGGATACACAAAGGAATTGAGTCAATAAAATCCATATTAGTTCCTAATCTAAGTCCATCAGTGGCAAGTATATGAGCGGCCATGTTAGCTTGCCGCATGCAGTGTTGGGTATCCGTTCCCGGATTCTGCGTAAAACCAGTCCTAATTTCATCAATCAGATAGGATTCAAGTGCAAAAGCTGAAACTTGCTTGACAGCTTAATTGTGTTGGAACTTTTCGTTAAATTCCTTTTGTTTAATTAAATTTGATGAAAATTAAATGTAGAAGAGTTAATAACTTTTAACTAATATAAAACCAGTTTCAAAACATGTTAGAATCGGTGGAAGTACTTTAGAGGATGTTGAATGATCACCTCACAACTTTATTCTATTGAATATCAAGTGAAATTTACTGATATTGATAACAGAAGTCTGATCTCTACCATAAAAAATCAGCAGACGACTTAAATTCAATGTTGAACGAGCCTATCGATCTTTGTGAACAATAATAGAAGTAATAAAAAGACAAAGTGATTGTTTTTGGAACTTCTAAGGATAAAAGATTTCTACGTCCCTCATTCTTATTTTTCCAGAAGATATTCACTAAAATATTTTGATATTTACAACTTCTGTAAACACCCACTTCAGAAGGATTTAATTTTGCCTACTGAAACTCTTAGTATCAACTTCTTCACAACTCTTAAATGCGTTCCTGGTAGTACAAAGATTTACTTAAAAGATAATACATGTGTGAGAATACAGTGAGTATAACTATAACACAATATGACCTCTAAAAAGATCTGATAAGGCTTTGACAGTTTGCTTCAAGTATTTTCAGCAAAGCTTTGAATATTATAATTATTGATAAATCACTTGAGTGTCTAGAGTTGTTGGGTGTAATAATTATCCCTGTTTGGTAGAGCGATCGAACCGTGGTGCTTGAGCTGTTGTGCGGTTTAAAAGACTTGAGTTGCACCATTACCACTAGCTATAGCTGTTGATAAAGCGGCAAGCGCTCGGTCCTACAAGAGTCCATGCTGAAAGAATTACAGACTTTTTATAGATTATTTTAATATCCGGATCTGAACGACTATAAATGATTTGTATTGATGCCATTAAAACAACCACACAAGTGTCATCCGTTTTGATCCAAGAATACAAGGCGACAATAAATTCTTGTGACACTAACGGTCAAATCGGCCAGAAAGTGTTTTCCTTAACTAGAATACTGAACATCTTCTGAATGTTCGATTTGCTAATTTTATGCTCTATTAATAATAGAATAAATCTAATGCTCATAAATGATCGTTGACAAGATTCAGTAGCCTGAGGATGATGAGTAATGCTTGTCCATTTAGTTTGGTAGACCTTGAAAAACTATCATATATGAGCACGTGGTCTATTGAACTTATCGGCTATTTAATTTCTCATAGTGCTGAATTTTAATAATTCTTAGTTAATTTCTTAAGCTGAGCACATCAACAAAACAAAACATAAATTAAATACGCTTAATTTATGCAAGCCAAAGTATCATTTTTGTGTTTATTTCTTATTAATATTGCCGTTATATTCTAGAAGAGCGTCGAACAAAGCAGTTCATCATCTAGCAACGGAAGCTATTAAGAATGATGTNTATATTGCCGTTATATTCTAGGAGACAGAAGTCTATACGGTCTTCAAAGCACCATCTGTGATGGGACGAATCGTTTAAGGAAATTGTGTTCTTCACGAGCCTCTGTCACTTATTCATTCAACTCGTTGGAGCCTACAACATTTCTTCTTCTTCTGGTAAAAATATATTTGTACATGATTACATTTGCATATATTGTTATTACTGTTTATCTCTAAAAGATTTCTTTCTCCTTATATATCGACTAACAATCTTTCAGACATGTTGCCGATACTAAGTAGCAGTCAAAAATTTGTATCTATTTTTCATGATAAAAACAAATTTCTTATTTTCAAAACATTTAACCGTTTGTGCTAGTGTTTCAGATATGATTATTGAATTAAATATCTCAACACCGCCAGTGACCGTTCATAATGTTAGGATTTCTGTCCCACAAATGAATGTTCATGCCGCTATGGTGCCGATTAAAAATGATGATAATCCGGAGAAATTCGATAGTTCGAATTTCAAGATATGACAATAAAAGATGTTCAATTACTATCAGCTATAGATTTTGGTAAAGCGATAAACGCTCGATCCTACAATTAATGTCAGACTCGAGGTCACAAGTTCGATTCCTATTTATTGCAAAGAGTGTAATAATTGGGATAAAGATTGTTAGGTGCACAATAATTGTATCTGTTTGGTAAAACAATCGAAATGTGGTCTTGAGCTGATATATGATTTAAAATATTTGAGTTACACCGTTACCACTAGCTATAATTTTTAATAAAACGGCAAATGCTCAATCTTACATATAAGTAGGGGTGAGAAAAAATACTGAATTTTCGGTATACCGAGGTTACTGTACCGAAAAATACCGAATTTATCGAAATTTTTGGTATATCGAAATTTTCGGTACGGTATGGTACCGATACCGAAATTTTCGGTATGGTAACGGTATGGAATTTAAAATTTTCCGTATATACCGAAATAATATATATAAATTAAAAAATATTTTTTTTTGTATAAAAAGATATATATCGATACCGTACCAAAATAAAAAATTTAACTTCTGTTTGGACTCATCATGTTGGCATAGTGCAAATCAAAGTTCAGTGAATCAACTCGATTCATAGTTGAGAATTTAAATTGTCGAGAAGTCTTATCTCTATAGCCTAACCTTACAGCTAGCTAGAGGACTCGATGCTGAGCCTCGACTTGTTGAAAAGCTGACAGGCTTCAGAAATCACAGGACCTCAGATATTGTTGCAAAGATAGCGGGTGAAGAAGTCGCACATGTTGCGGATGAAGTTTATTGGTGTTAATTGATGTCTTGGATCTCCAGACACATGTTGCTGTTGGTATTTATTGTTTTTATGGATTTGTTTTGTATATATCTTTCTTGGTCTATTTGACTTTCATAATGGATTTGTTTAGTATAGGTAATCATTGGCCTTGAAATTACAAGAGAATGAATTTTTTATATATATTTTCGGTATGACGGTATTTTACCGATATCGTACCTGCTTTTCGGTATACTGAAAAGTCGGTAAGATAACGGTATCATTTTTCTCGTATCGGTATTTTCGGTATGATATGCGGTATCCGAAATTTCGATACGGTACCTTTACATATAAATAAAAATAATTTTGACGAAGTCTTTCTTTAAATAAAAATAATTTTGACGAAGTCTTAAAAGTTTCAAATATATGTTCGAATGTTGAATCTGGAGGTAACGTAAAAACAAAAAATAAATAGGTATGATGAATTATTAGAGTATATATAAAAAGTTAAAAGTTGGATAGATATATTTGCAATGGTCAATTCGAAATGAGAATTCACCTATTAGTTAGAAATTATGGAAAAGGGTAAAAAGCCTACAAACTTCCAAAATTAATTTTCAAACATAGGTTAGGTCATATTAAGTGGATAAAAATCCACCCAAATGTCCTAACTTCCCCCTCTTTTTTCCAAAAAAAAAAAATTTGTTTTTCCTTCAAAAATATATTAAATTCATTTTTTTAAACCCATAACTTATTTACATATTACTCCATGTTTTTCTTTCTGTTTATTTATTTATGTATATCAAATGTGAAACACTTGTCACTCGATAAAATTATTTATCTGGAAAAAAATCCTCGATAATCACTTTTTAAATTTCCTAGATTTTATTAAAAAAATTAAAACTAAAATATTATTTCGAGTTCAATAAAAATCTTAATGAATCGTGAATTTTTCTGATAAAACAATGAATAATTGATTTAAACCACAAATGACTCTAAATTATTTATAATATTGTCTATTAACGATCAAGATGACCATCCAAGCCAAGATTTCGTTGATTGTTTTATTTTTAAACACAATATATAATTAATTTTCTCAACAAATTAAATTTCAGCAGTTAAGTTAACCTCAAAAGCAAATTTTTTAAAATTTAAGGGACTGAAAAATATTTCTCAAAAGTTTGAGGTCAAAAACGAAACCCAAGGATTTGACTGGAAATGGTCAACGCTCCTCCCACAATTATTGTTATATTATTATTATTACAATTACTCCATTAATATCATCATTATCAGGAAAGGAAAAAATTGTGCTGCCAATGAACAAATTACATGGGACCAAGAAATATCAGAGAATTTTCTTGAAATACAACCGGCCTTGGACGAAAGAACTCGCCTTTCATACGTACCCACGCGGAGAAGGGTCTTTTTTTTTGTTGTTGTTGCCAAATCCTGCTCAGGAAATCAATTAGCAGCCTTCTTTTTAAATTTTCCTTTCGCCTTTGATCAAAGAACCTGCCCGTTTTTCTGGGTTTATATTTAATATCTGTTACTTCGCAGTTTAGAGATGGGGGAAAGAAGCCCTTCTGGAGGCTTCAGTCTTCTGCGCACTATCAAGGTATTTTCTTGGTAATACCGGTGGATAGAGAGTAGTTTTTTCTTTATTTTGGTTGTTTCTGTGTGAAATTTAATGATGCAAATCATTTGGAATGTTTAATTTTATTTCAATATAGCTCTGTGTTGTTTTTTACATCAACTATGAGATATGAGAGCAAAGTTTCATCAGAGAAGTAATTTTTTCTATTTTTTTTAAAATAGATAATTTGATTTAATATTGATGTGTGGATCGGTGTTTTAAGCGCTTAGAAAAAGTTGAAATGAGGAGCCTCCAATAAGAAGTCAGAAAAATACGGTTTTTAATTCTTCAATTTATTTATTTTTTGAATAAGTTTTTAAAAAAACTTTGGTACGTTAATATATAGTTTTCAAAACACTTTTAAAACGCTGATTTTGTGGCGTGTTGTTTTGTTTCCCTTTTCATGGTAGCCATAACTATTCTAATAATCGAGGAGCTATGGCATCCCTTGTTTAAAGTCTGATTGAATGAGTAATGGTTTTTGTAGAAAGTTGCTTGTTTAGATGGATCTTCACCCGACACAGGGAAAGGAAAGAGCAAAAAGTCATCGTTGTGTATTAATAAGGTGTCACATGGATTTCACTTGGTAGAAGGGCAATCTGGTCATAACATGGAGGACTACCATGTGGCCGAGTATCGAAAAAAGAAGGGGCATGTGCTCGGTTTGTTTGCAATTTTTGACGGACATCTTGGAGACCGTGTCCCTAGCTATCTGAAGGATAAGCTCTTCAACAACATACTTGAAGAGGTATGCTTCAATCTAGTGTTATCAATACGTGGAATTTGATGTCTCTTTCAGGATGACGTAAAGGATTCGATCCGGGTGATAAAAGTTGCTTGTGGGTATAATACGTTGGGAACGAGGTTACATGGAGTTGAGGGCATATTAAAATCATAAAGCTACCTTAAAAAAAATCGTTAAGTTCTTGGATTTATCATGCTAGTTATTGGCTGTCGGACACGGGGTTGCATGGAATGGTAAAACACTCAGTAATAGGATGTTGATCGTTAGAGAATCATCCTTGATTTTAGGATCTTTTAAAAATGGCCTGGCAATCCAGCACACCTTTAAATGTGTCAAAATTGTCGGAGAATTCGGATGGTCACAGAAATTCGTGTTTATAACTAGTGGAAGTTAGATGCTAGCTACTTTTACAAGTTCAATTTGCATGTAGCTGGTGCACCTCCAACCACAATGGCATCTTAGGCAAGAAAGAAAGGCCGAAAAACACAAATCAAAATTGGCATCCATTAGAAGGTCTTCAGACTTTATTTGTATTCGTCGCCATTACTTTTATGGAGGTTTTACACCGCGAAGGACTTTCATGTTTCATTGTATTGCATCGTTGTGCTTCACCAGGGAATATATGATAGAAAAATGCTGGTTTGAACTACTAAAGAGGGATGCAGAAGACCTACCCCATTTCTTATCTTCAATAAATTCTCGGCCGCTTTATAATTTCTGTGTCTTAAACCGAAAATTGGATTTCTGAAATTTGACCAAAATTGTTAAGGGTTATCCTTTCCATTGTTCTTTGCCTTTCAAGCTTGGTGGCGTCTGATTAAATATCTTAAAGGGTGCAATCTGTCAAGTAGCACCCTTGAAATTTGTATCCTTGAAGGCTGGTGTTGGAAACCCAAATTTATCTGACTTTGGAATACTAGCTTTTGGTCAATTATACTAGGTTCCCTTTTCATATTTTTTTCCTCTCCTTACTTTGATTGATTCATTAATGAGTTATTTGTGTTTTTGGTTTTGTTCACAAGTAAAATTATTTTACAGTGGACTCTTTTATTCCATCAAAATATAAGGAAATATATATTTTTTCATCCAAAAGATTTTAAAGAACTTTTATCACGGTTTAAAGTTGTCTGCTGATTCGCATTAGTATTTTTTGGCATGAGTCGATATTATATGCATTTAACTCCTTGTAATTGTATGAAAATTCAAATCAAGATTCATTGTTCGAGTTAAAATAAAATATTTTGCATAAAAATCAGATCTTTTCTCCGATGCACTTCTGTTTCAAATTCAACAATTCAGTTTGTCATGTTTAACTTAAAGGGAAGCATTGAAAATAATTGGTTGATTGTTTGATATGATTAGAATGGCACAATCTTTATGTGAATTGAATACTTAATTGCTTTTTACTTGGTGTGAACTAAATTTTGATTGATTTCCTTTTAGTTATTGTTCTTCGCATGTGTTATTCAACAATATTGCTAGTATTCTTTGTTCAGTGTAATTTTCCTATATAAAGTAATGAGTGTTTAAGATATTTTAGTGTTTATCATGTTAAGTGGCTTATGATTGATCCTCGTAACTAGCGTGTTACTTCTTTTGCATCTTTACTGGAATATTCATCAATATACGTTTTTTGATATAAGTCATAGTTATGTAAGCTTGAAGATATGATATCTCTGCTTCAGCTTGTGGGTGAGAGCTAGGAAATTTATCGTCCCTGCTTGGAGATATATCTTGCTTTTCTTTTCTTCTTTTTTTTTAAACTTAATATATTTTTCTAATTAGGTTAAGATTTAACATTTTATTCAGTTCCTTAAAAAACACCCAGTTTCTGTCAAAATAAACTGGAAAAAACTAGAGTTATTCTGTTAGTGATTCCATGTACTTTGTTTTAATTTTCATTTTAGTTTCTCAGTAGCTAAAGGGTCTTCATGATCAATTTATTTGTGAGTCAAATCTAAATTATCATCTAGCGAGTGGCATAATGAACTGATATAAACTTTTGTGGAAATACCACCATACAAGAGAAGAAATTTTTTGTGGAGGTTGGTATAAATGAGAATTAATGTCTTCAACACAATTGAAAGAATCCAAAAAAATGTTAGATACTAATAATAAGATTTAAGGGGATGGGCTTGTTTACGACATAAATGGTGTTGTACTCCACATTTCTAACTGGTTGATTTTTTAGAGTGCATATATCTTTCATGGATTGTGAGTCACGTGCTCTTATTTCAATGTCTCTGTATGAAGGAGATGTTCTTTCTTAACAAAAATGACCGTGATAACTTTGCTGCCGTATTTGGTCCTCGACTTTTTAATCGTTAGACTATCCTTTTCTAGAACTTTGTGAATCGGGATGTTCTATTTTATAATGAAAAATTCTTCTTACGCATCTCATTTGTATCATCTTTCAAGTTATCAATGAAATATCACTACTTTACTTGTGCAGCCCAATTTTTGGGAGGACCCCCATACTGCCATTAAAAATGCTTATCGCTCAACTGATAAATTTATTCTAGAGAACTCAGTGGAATTTGGTCCTGGTGGCTCGACAGCAGTAACTGCAATTGTTATTGATGGAAAAGAGTTATGGGTGGCAAATATTGGTGATTCGAGGGCTGTCCTGTGCAAGAATGGAAATGCTGATCAACTTACAGTAGACCATGAGCCACATAGTGAGAGGAGGAGGATTGAGAAGCAAGGTGGCTTTGTGACTAATCTTCCAGGTAATTATTATAGCGTTGCGAGGAACAATTATCGCTGCTATCACAGGGGACTGACCCATTGTCGACTCACGGTGATCACAACATGACTTTTGAATTATACAATTTAAAATTTCTTAAAACCATGTTTATGTCAGCTATATAACTCTTTATATAGAGGCTGGTGTTGGGTACTTTTCAATATGTTTTCATCTGCATTTATCAACACTACATTTATGAGTACTATGATGTGGATTTTGGAGTTGATGCCATTGCACGAAATTTTGACTCCTAATTTCAGGAGATGTGGCTCGAGTTGATGGCCAGCTTGCAGTTGCACGTGCTTTTGGAGATGAAAACCTTAAAGCCCATTTGAGTTCAGAGCCTGATATTCGTCCTGTACGGATTGACTCAAGCACCCAGTTTGTTATACTGGCAAGTGATGGCTTGTGGAAGGTCAGTTTTATAGTGTTGCATTGGTGAATTCTTACTCTTTTGTCAGTGTAGGATTTTACAGTTATAATCCATCAATGTGGGTATGAATTCCCTCCCATTTTCTATTTTATGGCGATGTATAGTCAGGTTAATGGTAACTTGGTTGTATATCAGAACCGAGTTTTCAAATATTTAAATTTAGATCATTGAATGCATAATTAATACATGGAAGAAAACTGAGTTTCCAAATCCATCCCTAAAAATTCAAATTTAGCTCAGTCAATTATCCTTGTGTTTTTCAAAATGTATGGTTTTTGAGTTATTTTAGTTTCTCACCTTTCATTGACTGTATCTCGTGGTTCAGTAGAAAACGAGTATCCCTTATCTGCATCCTAGCTATGCGTTATGTATGTCAGGAATCAGTTAAAAGATTTTGAAGAAGGCGAATCAATTTTTAGACTCGTCATGAATAATATAACATCGTTCCTGCAAGTATGTATGCCGTATAGCACTCTGAGACAAAATAATTGGACAGGTGATCAGCAATCAAGAAGCAGTGGACATAGTGAAGAACATCAAGGATCCTCAAGCTGCCGCGAAGCATTTAACTTCAAAAGCACTGGCAAGAAAAAGCAAAGATGACATATCTTGCATAGTAATTCGTTTTGGATGATCCCCGAAAACCAGACATGAGCACAAGTGATGAAAAGGAGGAAAGGCGACCTATATATATCCGATATTCATGAAAATGCCTTGCTTTGCACATAGCTCTTCTGTATATCTCTTGGATTTATTGGATGGAGAAGATGTGTAACGCTATTGTTTATAACAGTAATGAAGGTCGATGGGACCGATTTTTTTTCGATGGTATATTTTTGGTTTGAAGTAGATGGTTTGAAGTTTGTCATTTTTGGGATAGAAGAAACGCTTGTGTGTGCAAAGTTTTTTTAGTTGAAGATGAGAATAATGGCATGTTTATGCCTGATTGTGCGGAGGATTTGCTGTATGTTTCGTGTATATATGTAGAAAACTATTCTAATATGCGGACTCGTTAAGTTACCTGTCGAGTTGAATTCTTGGAATTACAGCTTGATGCTGATATTTCAGGTATGTCTCCTATTCATTTCTCAGCACGGCATGTAATTGAAAATTTAACAATTTTAGCTTTGTCAGAATCGATTTGACATTCAAGTGCGAAAATAAATGGAGCAAATTACAAGCTTTTGTTCAGCAATACAAGTTAGATATCCTTCGCTTCTCATTTTTTTGAACAATAGATCACAATTCGGGTCGATTTCAAGATGATTTTCAAGTTGAAGGAATTCAAGAGTTGAGTTACGATATGCAAGAGAACTAGAGAAGTCAATGGCAAGTGCTAACACATTCTTACCTGCATTATCCATTTAACCCCTCAATATTAATAATATAAGTACATATAATATATACTAAAAACAAAGAAAAAATTTATTTTAATTAAAAAAAAATCAGTTAATGAGGAGCACTTAACTGGATGTAAGTTCACTCAAGAGGATTTTAAGGGATCGGATTAAAAAGTGGGATGAAGTCCAGATACAACCGATTCAAACAAAAAATTTTAAAAAGTGGGATGAAGGCCAGATCGAACTGATTCGAACCTCCGATTTCACGGCTCCGGTGAACAATAATTGGAACTTGGAAGGGGTGTCGCATGATGCACATACAAAACCCCTCGAAAAACATATATCCAAAAACATGACCTGCTTTCTTTTCAAAAAAAAAACATGAGCTGTTTTTAAATGGTCCATCTGTTAAGTAGCGTACCCATGTTACAAAAGAACATGTGATTTGTCCCACCAAAGTTTCCGCCACAATTGTGAGCAGTGTTCAACACAAGTCGTGGATCCTAAGAAATGGTTGCTCCCTTTGGTTCTTATCACGGCTGGATCAAGTTTTAAAAATGTAATCTTGAAACCTCAAATTGAAGATGACAACGATTAAAAATGTAATCTTGCTCCCTTTGATCATCGATGGTAAAGACAGGATTCAAAAAGAAGAATTGTGTTCGATAGAAACATACACACACACAAAAATATCATTATGTTTAAAAGGAAGACAATGTGCATGATTCAGATGACTGAAGTATATAAATTTGAAATTATACACAATACAAGGACACAAAAATTAACAAATGATGCATATTATATTGGGAAAGAATAAAGAAAAAAAACCCAAGATGTTTCAGAAAAAGAAATTGACTACTGACTGTAAAGAAGCAGCGCCTGGAAATGAAATCATGGCTCATCAGAAGAAACGCCAACTTTACAGGAGGTAAAGAATTGCCTCTGTTTCCTTCTCAGTCACTATTGTAGATTTTCACAGCCGTGGAAGTAAGATGAGAACTCCAGTTGAGAAAGATTAGTAGTATGGAATGGAAGGGGGTGGCGGAGATGCGTAGGAAACTCCTCTTATGGGAGGAAGGGGTATGTTTTCTGGGGGAGGTGGCGGTGATGAATATTTGTAAGGTGGTGGAGGTGATGGTGAGGGAGGCGGGGGAGAGGAGTATTTATATGGTGGTGGAGGGGACGGTGAGGGAGGTGGAGGGGATGGTGAGGGAGGTGGAGGAGAGGAGTATTTGTAAGGTGGTGGAGGGGATGGTGAGGGAGGCGGGGGAGAGGAGTACTTGTAAGGTGGTGGAGGGGACGGTGAGGTAGGGGGCGGAGATGAATATTTATAAGGTGGAGGGGATGGTGAGGGAGGGGGTAGTTCACAACCAACTGATGGGGGTAGTGGTGGCGATGGATGCACGTATGGTGGTAGTGGTGGGGAGGCATGGATGTAAGGTGGCGGTGGAGATGAGTAACCATATGGCGGTTGATGGGAGGGAGAGGGTGGCGGCGGTGAGGAATAGATATATGGTGGTGGTGGTGGAGGTGGAGAAGGTGAGGGTGGTGGTGGTGGTGGTGGAGAGGAGTATACATAAGGTGGTGGTGGCGATGGAGAGGGTGGCGGCGGTGATGAGTAGACGTATGGTGGGGAGGAAGAGGGTGGTGGTGGAGATGGATATATATAAGGTGGTGGTGGCGGGGATGGAAAAGGCGGCGGAGGAGATGGGTACACATATGGTGGTGGTGGGGAGGGTGGTGGGGGTGAAGGAGGTGGTGGCGTTGGTGACGAATACACGTATGGTGGGGGTGAAGGTGGCGGTGGAGATGAATACACGTATGGTGGTGGAGGGGGAGACAGGGGAGGTGGTGGCGGGGAGGAATACATGTATGGTGGTGGTGGTGGTGGTGGTGGTGGGGATGGAGGAGGTGGAGGAGGAGGAGGTGATGGATAAACGTAAGGTGGTGGGGGTGGTGGTGGTGTCGGAGGTGGTGGTGATGGATAAACATGCGGCGGCGGCGGAGGCGGTGGTGGAGGAAGCCGAGTCACCGGAGAGACTTTTTGAGTAGGCGGAGGTGGTGTGGAGACTTCATGGGTAGCCGGAGGTGGAGGGTGTGACCTAGTAGACGGTGAAGATCTCGACGTAGGCGGAGGAGGAGGAGGTTCATTAAGTGGCCTTGGTCCCTGGGCTGGTCTCGGGGACGGCGGCTTTTGCCCAACCGGTGGCGGCCTCCTTCTGGGTAACGGAGCAACCCCTCCGCACCTGAACTTGGTACAATCAAACGGCTTCGCAGGTTCCGAAGCACACTCCTTAGCAGACCTCTGATCGCTCTTCCCCGGAATACAATTCTCCCGCCCATCCGTCGCTGTCTGGCCACCGAACCTACTGCACTGCGGCGCCTCCTTTGTGAAGTAATTATACGAATAAGTGAAGTTCTGCAGCCGCGGCAGCTGGCAAATGCCACTGGGCACCTCCCCAGTGAGGCGATTGTGCGCCACATTCAGCTGCTCCAGGCTCTTCATACGGCTGATCTCCGCGGGCAGTGGCCCCTGTAGGTCATTGAAGCTCACGTCAAACACCGTTAGCTCCTTCAACAACCCAATCTCCGGCGGCAAACATCCCGTCAAATTGTCATTCATCAAAATCAGCTCGTTCAAAGTTTTCCCCATCTTCCCAATACTATTGGGAATGCATCCACCAAGATTATTATTCGCCAGAACCAGAACAGAGACCGGCGAATTCCCCAGGTTCTTCGGGATGCCCAATCGGAACCGATTATCATTCAAAAAAATGGCATCAAAATTTTTATCGAAAATCTGGGTCGGAACAGGCCCCTCAAATTCATTGAACCTAAGATCCAAGAATTTCAAAGTAGGCAACGAGAGCACCACGTCAGGGAAACCCCCTACGAATCTATTGTTGCTCAAATCCAGCTCGAACAGAAGCTTCAATCTCGTGAAGCTCTTGGGAACCACCCCACAGAACCTGTTGGAGTTAATGTGGAACAGAGCAAGATCAGTCAGCAAACCAAGCTCGTCAGGCAGGTAACCGGCGATGTCAGCGTGGTTGAGGTCGATCCCCGCCACCACTTTGGTGGAGGAATCGTTGAGAGAAGGAGCGCAGAACACTCCCTGGTAGGAACAAACTCGTGGGCCCCTCCAGTTCGCAGTGAAGTTGAAAGGATCTGAGTAAATGGCTTTTTTCCATGTTTGCAAGGCAATGTATGCTCGTCGGAGACTCGCGTTCTCGAAGCTCAGTGCGTTGGCATCCCTTACAATATCATTTTCTCCGGCGGAGGCACTGTGGACAAACAGGGCGAGGATGAGGGCCGTGAGGAACAAAACGGAAGAGCATCGCCGCCGCGAAGACCGCGGCATTGTGGCGGAAGTAACGGGGGAGGAGAGATTCATGAGAATACAAAAGTTCACGAGTAAAGAAAGAGATGAATTGAAGACATATAGGGAGGAGAACAGAGGAGCTCCAGCTTGCAAAATAATGCGCGTCCCCTGTTAGTCAGCTATGGCCTCAATTTATTCCCCCAACGCCTTTATTTTAATATCCTATGCTTTTATTCTTTTTCTTTTTTTCTTTTCTTTTATTTACACCATTATTGCCTTGCTTCTATTATTTTTTGTTTCTTGTCCAATCTTTATTTTCGAATTTTGGACTTTTTACATATAAATAAATACCATGTTATTATATTTATTATATTATAAATATGTGTGTCAAAATATGTTTGACTAAAATGAGATATGATATTGTTTAGGTTTTCAAATATAGAAAACAGACAAACCAAACATAGCCTTTGATTTTATTTTTATATTTTTAAAAAATCGGGTTCTTAAATGCACAACATTGTATATCTTACCACAGAAAATGTGCTGAATTATTTAAATATATGATTTCATTTCCTCTTTTATTTTTTTTATTTGTGTATAGATAGTGGAAAAACAAATCAAATTGATGCGGAAGACAATAAAACATCTCTCATAGACAAAGTCATAGCCACGGCATGTGCTGTAATCATATTTTGAACATTAATGTATTATGGTTGCATTAATCATGTCTCCGTTCCTTATCAACATAGGAATCTATATTTATATAATACATATGTCAAGGTTTTTATACGTTATAAATCAATCGTATGTATCAATGTCTCTATCAGCGTCTCTCATAACTCATAGAACAATCCGTTTCGAATTTTATATATTTACACTGATATAAATGAATCGAGTCGATTCGCGCTCTTTTCGATACGAATCGAAAAATATTTAATTCGTATTCGAGTAGAACTCGAACATTTTCGAATTTTTTTGAGTCGGATGAGCCAAATTATTCGGTCCATTTGCATGGGCTACCAAGAAAATTATAATAATAAGTTCTATCATGCCAAGATGGTTTAATGAAATCAATTAGAGATAATTTTTTGATTAAAACGTGGGTGACGAGGGTTTTGTTCTGGTTAGAGTTTGAAGTCCATGGTGATTTGAGTAAACATTAGCCCATTTTTTTATTTATTTTTTGATTTATCAGTTTTTTTAGAGTATTTACTATATTATATTATATTATTTATCAATTGAAAAAGATTAGTCTCTATGTCAGGCTGTCTCAGTAGGGCCAAGAATCGGACAAAATAATAACTGTGGCACACCTATTTTATGACCTGACATTGTGGATATACATACGAATACATATATACGCATACCTCTGTGTGTGTATACACATATAAGTTTAACAAATAAAAATTCCAAAAAAAAAAACTACATTTAATAATTTGTTACAAAATAATATTGAAATTGATTGTTGTTTTTATTTTATTTTTTTTAGACACGGAAACACATTAACATTTTTTTTAATGACATGGCAGCACGTTGCACGTTGATGGAGCTAAAGAATTAATAGAAGAACAAGTTGAACATGTTAGATAGAGAGACGTGTTTGGAACTTCATTATTCGGTCAATAAGTCATTAAATAATGTTTGACAAACACAAACTTCTTATATAATATACTGTATAATAAAAAAATCCTTATGTTTGATATTTCACGTATCAATTTTATGATACTAATAATCGATTAGATTCGATTTATAAAAAAGTTATATTTTTTATGTTAAAAATAATATTTTTCATCGGGTCAACTGTCTCACATAAATATATATATATATATATGAGAGATCATCTCACATAAATAGATATGTGAGACCGTCTCACGAAGAAATGAATAATAATATAACATAGTATTATTGAAAAAGTTTACATGATTTTTTTTCTCCTACGTAATTTATTCTGATTAAATTGTAAATTAACTAACAGTCATTTTAAAATCATTAGCATGAGGTTCAACTCTCTCATACTAAGATTTGATAGATCTCTTTAACATTAATATTTGCTTAATTTTTTATTTAAAAAATATTTGCTTAATTTAATCGGGTTTGGTAGAATAATGTTGCGTTTACTTTAACTGATAGGTTTATTTATGATAAATTTTATCATGTTTATTAAAATAATTATTTTAGAATTTGAAATGATAATAAATAAGAATATATTTAATTTGATTGACTATATGAATGTTATTGATCTTATCATTATTTATGTATAACAAAATTAAATTAGTATTATAGTTGAAAATTATTATTTTTATATTTTTATTTTATATTAATTTTATTTTAACTAGTTTTTTATTAAAATATTTTTTGACGTTTCTTAATTTTTTTTTAAAAAAAACAATAATTTCAGTTCAATATAAACATATACGCAAAATTTTTTCTAAAATGTTTAATATTTGTTTTTATACTACGAGAATTATTTAATATTTTTTATAATATTGTATTTAATAATATTGCGTTCTCTCCGATACAGGACCATGCATATTTTGTCAATAATTATTATGTAAAACTTTTAAATATAATTTGTTATTATTTTATTTTATTCTAGTTTTTAATCAAAATCTTGTAAATATTTATTCTCATACTTCGAGAATTATAAATTTAACTATTTTAGATTGGATAAAAGTGTACGAAATTTTAAATGTGCTTTTAATTATTTAGTAAATTACTTATATTAATATATGAAGTTTAAATAAGAACTGATGTGAATTAATACAATGGTGGATGAGATAAGTAATTTTGTTTTTTTAGTTAAATTAAATAGTGGTATAGAAAATGGCAATAATAAAAAGGTATATAGAATTATTCATTATTAATATGTAAAACGAGTTCCCAAAATGACTTCGACAATTTTCTTGAATGCCACTTTTGTTTTGTTTTGTTTTTTAGGATTAAGAATTTTTTTCTGTGATCCGAGTCAAAAAAATTATTTACCTCATCGAAAAACTTATAACTTTAATATTAAAACAAATTAATAAATTTATCATTGTATTTTTTCAGGTCAATTTTCTCTCATTGACAAACATTTATTCTATATTTTGAAGTTGCTTTATAAATTGATACACCAATCATTGATATTCCTGACCATTAACTTATTTTGGAAAACAGCTGCATAGAAGAATATAGCTTTGTTGTGTTTTTAAAATATTGCGAGTGTGATAAATTAGTCTTGCACGCAATAAATATTCATGATGGTTGAGTAATCGAAATATAACGTTTAAATTGGTGTACGGTTTAAAAAATTTGAATTGCACAATTACTAACCGCTATAATTTTTTGTGAAGCAGCAAACATTCGGTCATACGATTGATATCAGAGTCAAGATAATAAGTTTGGTTCTCATTGATTACAAGAAATACAATTATTAATAGAAGGATATTGAGTGCAATAATTATACATGTTGGTAATGATTCGAAACTTAATGCTCGAGTTGTTTTATAGCTAAAAGATTTAAGTTGCACTATTACCATCAGCTATAACTTTTGACAAAACGACAAGTTGTCAGTCAATCTGTCCAACAATTAACATATCATGGAAAATTGTATTTTTCTCTAAACATATTTTTAAAAAAAAAAAAAAACCGCTAAGGTGTTTATCATAGTTTGTGGACCAAAAACGAAAATTTTGAATATATCCTAATTAATTAGGATATAGAATGCTATAAAACCAACGAAAATCACGAAAAAATTTGTGAGACGGATTTTTTATTTCGGATACTTATGAAAAAAATAATTTTTTTGTGTCAAATGTATTACTTATTATTATAAATATGAGTATGATTGATCAATCTCACAGATAAAGATCTGTCAAAGTATCTCACAAAATATACCTATCCGATATAGAGATATCGAAATCGATATTTTATCGTTATATATGTAAATAATATATTATGATACAATTCTATAACTTAAATATCGATATGTTGCAGGAGTCGCATTGCCATATATTATAAATAAACAAATGATAAACCTGGAAATAGTTACAAAAATAAATTGTCTCTTGTAAAAAAAAAAGGTAAATCGCCTGAAACTTCCAATTATATGGCATAAAAGTACTTCGCGCCTCGAGAGCTGAAATTCTTTTAATTGATGTTCTTTATCTTTTTTTCAAATTTTAAAAAAGCTACATTTATATATAAAAAAAGAAAAAAAAACTACAGTTATATTACCTCCATTTTTTCAAATATAGTTTTAAACACATGAGGTTGATTTGTTTTCCAATTTTATATAGTATTAAATTTTATAAGATGAAAAATATTTGAAAATTTTATGTAGTAATTTTTTTAAAAATAATACAAGAATTACATTAACATAGATGATTTTAATATGTAGGACAATTATTTATTTTGTATAATTTTAAAATATTGTAGAATAAAATATAGAAATTATAATAATTATATATGTTGAGTTGATTAATGATTATGTACTACTTTACACTTTAAAAATACTTACTTAAATTGTTGGAAAGAATTTTTGTCAAGAAAAAGTACGAAGTAGGAATGAAAGATGGATGCAAACTACATGTGAGCTGTTCGACTTGATATCGAATTTCTGACAACATAATACACCGAATTATTTATTTAAAGCTAGTAAATTAACATTTTTTTTATATGTGAGAATTCGCGAAAGTTATTTTTTGATGTGCACTGGATAGACTTTCGAACGAATGCAATAGTCTGTAAATCAACGTTAGTCGTGTAAATCACATTGGATAAGCTTTGTGTAACTCGTCCGAGAAAATATTAGTAAGAGAAATCGAACTTTTGATAATTGGTTAAAGAGTTACCTACTGCACTTATTCGAGGGTTAAGGTTGACCGAAATTTATTATTATTGGTGGTTGTGTATTCATTGAATATATATGATGTAAACCATTGTCTAAGTAATTAAAATTCAATCATGATATATGTCTCATGATAATTAGTTGGTTTAGTTTATTAAGTTTGAGATCAAGGTCCAAAGTAGAAGTGTCAAAAATTAATTCGGCTGATCAACTCAAAAAAATATCGGTTTAGGGTTGTACAATTCGGATCATATCGGGTTGGATCCGAAATCTGACCTAAGAAATTTTGATTTGGGTTAGATTGGGTTTAGGTTGACCTGAATTAAAAACCAGATATTCCATCAACCAGAACCAACTCATTTATATATATTTAAAATTTTTAGAGCTAAGTCCAATCTTATTTTTATAGGAGTATTCACATTTTCATTTTCCCCTTTACGCGTCCAGTTCTCTCCGGCTATCGATTTTTTTTTTAAGGTTTGACTCGCATAAAATAATGTAAAACAATTGAAGAAGTGGAGCTTCAAACTTAAAAGTCATTTTGTGATGCCTGAAACTTTTTTAATTGTGAGTGATATAATAAATTTTCATAATTTAATATTTATTTTGTGAAATATAATTGAATTTTTAAACATTTGTTTCTTTTGTGGATTCATTAATAATATATACATCATATTCTTATATTTAAATATTTAATTAATTTCATGAAGCATAGTTATCATATCTATACTATATTATCAAGTATTAGACACTTAGATTAACTAATTTTTGATGTCATTGTCTATTTTAATAATTATATATATTAATAAAGTGTTAAAATTTTAATTTAAATTAGATGTAACTCAACAGATAGAGTCTTTGTTTTTTATACATCAAGTTGTAAGTTCAATTTCTACTTGAATCTTTTTTGTTATTTTCTTTTATCTATTTATTTTTTTAATTCATATATATCAAGATCGAAGTGTAGTCACTCACTATTACTTATAATTATATTTTGATCATCGTTTAAATATAAACCAAACGAATTATAAAAAATAGCGTACAAGCACGCAACATATGCATCGGTACACTAATTTATATGAAATTTTGTCGTTGTGTGTTTAAATTAAATTATTATTTTTATTATTTATTTTGAATATTTATTTAATTATTTTGTTAAAGAATGATGTTGATTGGTAAAAAAGAATCAGATTGAGCTCATCAGTTTAGTTCGGGTCGGGATTTTTCAAGTGATCCGGACTGACCTAATCCGACGACCTGAACCGAACCAAACCCATCCAAATTGACACTCTTGTCTTAAGTAATTCGATGAAAGCCTTATCTGACGACGCTTCTATGCGATGTTATGCAAATTTACGCTTTATATGGTGTGTGGTTCGCGGACATATATCTATAATTTACTCAGTGTATATCCAAATAACAGTGACCTAATTATTTTATAGACATTATAATAGGAAATAGTGATTTTGATTTATATCTAAATTATATACTCTAATATTTTTTCTACTAAACATTTTTTTATAATGATTTTAGTTTATTAAAATAAAAATAATTAAGCGAACTAAACAAAATAATTATTTTTATTTTTATCTCGAACCCAGATCCAAAATTTTAGAAACATATATTTAGATTTAAAAATCTAAAAATTCTGTTTTTTAAAAAAAATCTAAAAATCTCCACTCAAACTCAAATAATTGTGAAAGAAAAAGGAACCAAGAGCTGAGGGGACCAACAAATTGGAACAAAAGTAAAGAGATTTGTCGTTCTCAAATCTCACGTTGTTTGGAATAGCTTTCCGCTGGAAATTCTCACTTTTGGAGAAAACTCAAACCGCGTTATTTAGCCCTAATCCTTAATAGAAACATATTTGTTTTCATAAATAAATTATAATCTTTTGAGATAATAATATCCGTTTTTTTTAATAATTAAATAATCACCGCCTCATTCAAACAAGCTGTCCCGCCGAATAAAAAGTTTTCTTCCCTATTTACCAAAAAAAGAAGTTTTATTCCCTTATTTATTTTATGATTTTTTTTCTCATGAATTTTTTTTTCTTTGTGTTATTACGTGACCGAAAAGAACGATTTATTTTATGTGCATATCGAAATAGATTTTTCTATCCACGTAATTATAAAAATTGACCAGGATATTAGTTATTTAGTTAAATGATTTTGAAGAGAAATACATTATCGAAATATTATTACAAAACTATAATTGATTTAATAAAAAAATACAAAACTAAAAATATCACACCACATTTTGCTGCCCACGTATGTACAGGTAAATAACCTAGATTGGTCTGGAGTTCGATTAACTTTACTAACATTTTATCAGACGAGTCTGTCATACATAGTTTTTCCAGTGCGGTTTTCTTGGCTAGCATAATTTGCATACTATTGTATTAAGCTAAAGGTTATTCAATACATACCGAAATGTAGCAACTGATGCGGGTTCTTTCGTTATAAAAAAAGTAAATAACCTACACCCTTAAAAAAAAAAAACTAGTGTATAATATTTGTTGATATTTAATTGTCTATTTCACTTAAAACATATTTAATTAAGCATTACTTAATATATATTTTTTAAAAATAGAAACATATTTTATTTAGCTGGTGAATGATATCGTTACAATTGAGTTTTAAATACAACACATCGTCTCGAACTTGAGATTTAATATAAGCAAAAACTTGTGTGAGACGGTCTCATGAGTCGTATTTTGTGATACAGATATCTTATTTGGGTCATCCATGAAAAAATATTACTTTTTATGCTAAGACTATTACTTTTTATTGTGAATATCAGTATGATTGATCTGCCTCACAGATAAAAATTCGTGAGATCATGTCACAAGAGACATAATCTCTTATATACGATGAGCTATAAGCTAGCTTCTTCTCTATAACTCGTCCGTTGTTGGATGTATTTATTTATTATTTATTATTAAGGCAAATGATGTATAATGTTGGGCTTTGCAGCCATAATGGACCGCTATCAAATAAATCAAACAATAAACTTAACAAATCTAAAACAAGGGCCTTACCCCGGTTCAATTTGATCATTGATTTTAATTAATTGAATACCTCATCCACCAAATTTTATTATAAAAATAATTTAGATAACTTCTTATACGACTATTGGTCGCTTTGGATTATTTGAATTTGAGAAAGTATTTGAAAGAACAATTTGAAATAGAATAAGGTTGCATTTGGGGTGGATAAATTTTAAATCCGAGGATTTCAAATATATTTTTGTATTTTCAGAGAATCAATATCATATAATTAAATGAATTTCAAGGTCATTCAATAATTGAGAGATTTGAAATCTATTTTATTTTATGTAATTAATATGTAAATAAGTAATATATAGATTTAAGATTTCTTAAACTGCAATAAAATTATAATCGAAATTCATGAATTAATAGATTTGAGGCAAAAACTTGTGTGAGACGGTCTCACGGGTCGTATTTTGTGAGACGGATCTCTTATTTTGGTCATCCATGAAAAGTATTACTTTTTATGCTAAGAGTATTACTTTTTATTGTGAATATCGGTAAGGTTGATCCGTCTTACAAATAAAGATTCGTGAGACCGTCTCACAAGAGACATACTCTAGATGTGAAGGTAATTAATAACAAATTTATCTGTTTGTTTAGGTAAATCTACTTTAAAATTTCAAATATAAACTAATTATTTTTTCGAGTTATTGTGATACAGTTTAAATTCATCTCAAATAGAGTCAATTTTTAATCCTCATTTCAAATACTCCATCAAATCTAAACTCAACCTAAAATAATTTAAAGAAATAATTAGTTTATGACTTAGATTATTGTCGAATGAATTTATTCAAACAAACTAATGAAACTCATTACTTTAAATCTATCAATCAATCCAAATGCAACTTAAGAAATTGAATTTTATAAAATTGAAATTGTTGAACTAACTAAATGGATCGAGCCGAAATATGAAGTAAATAGTTTATTCTTGATAGATTCCACGACGGATTTAATATGTTTCAAATTAAAGATACGCATTGTACCAATTTAGTATGTTTTATTGAAAGATTATCATACGCAAATTTAAATTATATTTATATTAGTATATATTGTCTATAATGTACTATCTAATTAAATTAGCAACTCCTACAATAATTAACTTTCAACTGATTTTGTGGAACCTTGTTTAAAATAATATTTTTAATGAGTAGAATAATTTTCACTCAAATAATTTTAATTCAAATCGTTATATATTACACATTATTTCTTCATAATATATCTAACAAAAAAAATATATGATATTTTGCAATGAAAATTAACACTTTAGATATAAAAATAATATTTTTCATGAGTCGGATTGGGTTGAAGATTCATCTCATAAAATTAATATGTCAGATAATCTCATACAAATTTTCTAAATTGTAGTAGGATTTATAATCGATTCTCTATGTATTATTATGATTTGAGAGTACACAAATATTATTTTCTTCTAATTTTTGCTAGGTAGTTACCTATTTATCCAAGTCCCCTTGCTCCATGTAAGGGTGACAAAAGCTGACACGGTAACTCGATCTAATTCTACTTGAAAAAATAAAGTTTGAATTGGGTGTTTTTGGATTTGGGTCAGATCAGGTTGGATTCGATATTTGATCCGAAAAAGTAATTGAGTTTAGTTGACCTGAAAATTTTAATATAATTTTTAAAAATATAAAATTAATAAATATTTCTTACATTTTAATACATTGTATGTTTGAAAATTTTTTTATTGTATATTTATATCATAAATTTTCATAATTAAAATTAATATTTATTTTATATATTTTTTAATTTTTAAACAATTGTTTTTTTGATTTAGTATTAAAATATAATTTTAGTTTTTTACTATTAGAATTTCAAATTTAAATTATATACAAGAGATTTTGTTATTATGTGTTTAAATTAAAATATTATATTATTATTATTATTTGATTATTTTTTTAAAAAATAAAAATCGGATGGATCGGATTGAGCCAGGTTAATCAAATTCGAGTTCAATTTGGATTGAACAGTTTTTTTAATACTATTATTACCCATCAAACCGACCCAAACCTATTCGATCCACCTGAATTCACACGGTAGCTAGCTGCATGGATGAATCATATTAGAGGGATACGAGAATCCAACTGGATGAGAACTACTGAAATACCAAAACTACCCCTTTCCACAGTGCAAGACCACTCACCAGACCCGATTGGATTCCCCGTTTCAGCTTCCAATCACCAATATTGAGTTACTTCTCCCTCTTTCCTCCTCGTCGATTTCAACTCCGGTAGAGGTAAACTGATAAATCATATTTTCTTTTGATTTCGTGATGAAATTCGGATAATTTTTTTGAATAGTTTTACTGGATGATGTTTCGATTCCGATCCTTCAAAAAAAAGAAGAAGAGATTTCGGGTTCTTACATCGTTGAATTTATTTTTTTGTTGAATTAATATACGTTGGAGAGACTGGAAAGGGAAATGCTATGATGGATTGTTTGCTTGATTTTGTATTATATTTGTTTTGATGGGATGTAAGTATAGAAGCTGTGAAATTTTGATTTGGATTATCCGTTTGAGATTCATAGAAGTTAATTACGATTGCTTCCAGCTTAGGGATTAATTTAGCTATTGATCTCATTACACTGAAAGGATCATCATCATCCTGACCCCCAAATTAGTTGTAGTCGGCTATATGATTTCTCTCCTTCATTGTACTTTATTTGAAATTTATTAGATTGTCTATGATCTCTGAATCATTCAAAGTGAAGCTTAGTAACTTTATGCTTAGCTAATTTTGGGGTAAAAAGACAATGGGGGAATTAGATTGTTTTTCCATGATTTTTGTTCTTACTCAGCTTTGTTGCTGAACTTAAATATTCATGAGTAGGAAACAAAGTGACCAGACGAATCTCTTTCATCTTTCTTTTTTCAGTCTTCTGTAAGTGTTCATCGTCTTAATCCACCAATCCCAAATCCTCTTCCCCTTTGCGCGGCTTTTCAAGATCCCCGAGTCCAGATCCTTTTCTTTTTTAAGGTAAGATGGTTATAAAAAATTTCAAGAAACCTATACTTACAAATTAAGTGAATTCTTATTTCATGTTCTTCGGAGAGACCCATTAAGGTTAGTTTCTTCAAATTTGTGGAGTTCCATGTCTTTTGTTTTTATCTACATCTTTGAATGTTCAGTTTCTTCAGCTAATTCATTAATAATTCCATTACGGTGGTTTATGATGTTTAGTCTCTGTTTTATTTTTCCTTTGGTATTTTGATATCATGGTTCATCTTGATTTTGATACAGTTGTAGTTCATCCGAGACCGCTATGCTTTAAACCTCAAGCAAGCTAAATTCAAGGGTTTTTTTCCTTTGCATTTGATGATCAGTTGTCTGCATGAGGTGCCTGATTTTGGATGTAACAGAGAAATTGAGTGATGATTAGGGCAGTTTCAGCGTGTTTAAGTTCTTATTGCTTGATTTCGAATTTGATGGAATTTAGGGATTCGATCTAGATCAGTTCAGTGGTTAAACTATTATGTGTATGGCAAGAAAGTAAATGGAGTCTGGTCAGTGTTCTTTCAAGCGGAGAAAGTAAAGTTTTATTTACTTGAAATATGTGATAACTATAAATTCGAATTTCTTTGATTGAATTAAAACTAATTGGACAAAATAAAAAAATATTTAATCGTAATTGAAAATTACTATAAATTTCCATCTTTTAATTTTATCCCCATCTTATTTTTTGTCTGTTCTGAGGAGGTTCAATCATTAGAATTTTGTCCATTTTTATACCAATTTATGCAAATAGACATGAGGCTATGTGCACTGCAACATTATTGCTCTGAAAATTGTTATATTTTTGTGGTTTGTTGTTTTCAGGTGCGAAGGAAAAATAAGCTCTAGTTGAGAAAGAGATTTATCTGGTAATTTTGTTTTCTATTCTTGATTATTTAAGTGCTCTATCTGAGATATTATTTGCACAAAATACTTATCATCTTTATTTGTATAAAATGTAAATTAACTTTATTATTTACTCTACCAAAACACGATACACTCATTTCTTATGTAGTTGCCACCTCAACCCAAGGAAATAACAAAATTGAAACAATACCAACTGATAATAGAAAACGAATCTGTCTGCTTTGACTATTAACCCATTCGCCACGTTTCTTTTTTCTCCTCAGCCATAAAATTGAAAAACATGTCTGGACAGAGCCAGCGCTTGAATGTTGTTCCAACTGTTACAATGCTTGGAGCAATGAAAGCTCGACTTATTGGGGCTACAAGAGGCCACGCGTTGCTCAAGAAGAAGAGTGATGCTTTGACTGTGCAATTTCGTCAAATTCTCAAGAAGATCGTCTCAACAAAAGAGTCAATGGGAGATATCATGAAAAGTTCTTCCTTTGCCCTCACGGAAGCTAAATACGTAGCTGGCGAGAATATCAAGCACATTGTTCGCGAAAATGTGCAAAGTGCATCACTTAAGGTGCGATCGCGTCAGGAAAATATTGCTGGAGTAAAACTTCCTAAATTCGAACACTACATTGATGGAGAGACTAAAAATGCCTTAACTGGATTGGTAAGAGGAGGCCAACAGGTTCAAGCTTGTCGCGCAGCATATCTAAAATCTATCGAGCTTCTTGTTGAGCTTGCCACTCTCCAAACTTCATTCTTGACCCTTGATGAGGCGATCAAGACCACAAATCGTAGAGTCAATGCCCTGGAGAATGTTGTAAAGCCACGACTAGAGAATACAATAAGTTACATCAAGGGAGAGTTAGATGAATTGGAAAGGGAGGATTTCTTTAGACTGAAAAAGATACAAGGTTACAAGAGGAGAGAGCTTGAGAGACAGCGTGAAGCTGCCAAGGCATATGCAGATGAGAAGGTTGCGGTGGAAATCTCTTTGAAGAAGGGCATTTCTGTTAATTCGGCACACAACATGTTGTCCCAAGCTATGCAGAAAGATGAGGACATAATCTTTTGAATAAAGGTTAGTTTAATCTGCTCGATTACTCTGTGGCTTTGCTCAGTTCCTTGTTTTGTTTAGCGCAATATATATATTATATCATTCAAAATATATCTCATGTGCGTTGATATTTATTTTGTCGGATTATAAAACCCCATGATTGTGAGAATTTTCTTGGCATAAGCTTCCTTGGTCTTCCATTACAGGACTGGTTGTTAATGTAGCGGACTGAGTTTATCCGTACAAACTATCGGCATATGTATGATGTCTTGATAAAATGTACTAAATAAGTGAACTGAATTTAGAGCAGTTCTTGTGAACGCGATGTGTCTGTTTTCTGTCGAGAATCTCAGTATAATATTGCTCTCAATTTTCTGAATATGGTTCTGGCGTGGTGCTGGAGTTTGACATTTTTTGTGCTTATAAAGATATAGCTTATATAAGAATGAGGTGAGAGGACAAATATCCTAGAAATTTCTCTCGAGTATATGAAAGTTCATAAATATATAATAATATGTTTTTTACCACTATAATACAAAAAAAATTGAAAAAAGTAACTTGACTAGCATTAAGCATAAAACATCAAAAAAACTGTAAGTTAATTGCAGTAAACGAGTTGCTGAGAATTGTATCATATGTTGGTAAAAACACAACTGAAAAGATTTTTTTAGTTAGCAAAAACACACACAAAAATTTAACGTTAACTAAAATCCAAAATCTATTTAAAAAGTAACTCTGCCATGAAGTATTAATTGGCCACAATTGCCAATATCCTCATTGAATGCTAATATCTAACACCATTTCACCAGTATTTTTTTGTCTTAAACTTAAATAATTGAAGGTTAATTTTTCGATGAATTTCAGAAAATTCATTCTTCTATATATTTCAAAGACAAGTTGAGCACCCAGACTAAATCAAAATAAAATCCAGTCGGATTCATTGGTATACAACTCTTTCAACATCGATCCACACTTTATTTATAGACAAAAAAATCAAGACTTTAATTTGAAGAACCATACTTCTCATATGCATTAGTCCGAACAAGTCATATGTAGTTAGACAACATGGATATCCACAAATTATGTTAAAGTGTGGTGAACATATTATTTATTCATGCAGTTATAAATAATTAATTTTAGAATTATAGGGATAACAGCTAAAATCATTGCGTTTTTCTAATTTAATTGACCAAATCCAGCATTCAGTCAAAACTTATCAATGATCAACTAAGAAGGATAACGTTCCATATCAATTAAAGACAACATTTTCATTTTGTAAAAACAGTTAATTCTAAAATCTAACAATTGAGATAGCTGCAATTGATAAATTTAGTTTCGTCGATTTATTTAGCTTAAGTATGCTATTATAGCACAGTACACCTAATCTAGCGCTACTCATGTTCCAATCGTCAATGACAATTACGGATTACTGAATTTATGGATAACAGTAAAAAATTATATATCAAATTAAATTGTCAGATTAATCAACATACAACTTTCATAAAAATAAATAATAAATCAGCAAAAAATTGAACAAACAAGAATAGTATATTAAAGCGCAAAAAGCCTCGCAGTGATAAAATTGAAATAGTAGAAATATATCCCTTGAATCAGAAATAAAAAGTCAGCTTAGAGCTCTTGTCATGATAAATATATTTTAATTTATTATATAAAAAATTTCGGTCATGGATATCACAAAGGAAATAAAATTTATTGGACTTTGAAGAGTATTCATGAAACTATACATAGAGGTTTGAGAAGCACTTGTATTTCTTTGATTTGATTTATTTTTATTTTTATATTTATTTATATTTCTATCAGTTTATTGAGTATTTCTGACGACAAGTCTCATGGACTATATATATATATATATTTATTTATTTTCTTGGTTATTTTTTATATATTTAATTATAAATATAATTTTTTATCCATTAAAATACATTAGATTATCATGTATCATCCAAAAAAACTGTGATTTGTATTTAGTTTAGCTCACCAACTAATTAATCTTGGTTACGCCCTGATATGATCAGCTACATTAACAATATTTGATGTCACGTGAGAATTCTGGTGACAAAACTAAAACTATAAAAGAAAAAAAGTTATCGAACAATGACTGTAAACGATCGAAATTGCAATTATTCATTTTTGACAAGATTTTACAATTTTCTAGTTTAGAATGTTCAAATTTGATAGACAAAATGAGCCACAAAAACTAAACCAAAATGAAATCCAATCTGATTCTTTAGTATCGGAACTCTTTCTGCATGATCTATGTATACTTCACTTAATAAAATAGTCAAACCTCATTCTGAAGTGAAGATGGATCATCGGGCATGTGCATTACTTACAGCAAATAATCTGTGGACATAGATGATATCCACAAGATTTCTTGGAGGAATCATATGATCATCAGAAGCAAAATCAACGCTAAAAGCCCTGTTGTTGCAGATACCCACCCACATACTCTCTCCCCGCCGTTATCCGCGGTTCCAAACGTTTCTCCTTCAATGGCTTTTTCCGCCGACAAAATCTCCACCGGGAAGTCGCATGTCCCCACGGATGGATTTACTGACACCACCTTCCCCAACCCACCCATGTCGCATTTTTCATCCGACAACTCAGATGCCTGCCCCGTCGTCTGGAAATACCTGTTGAACGCGTAAGAAATCTTCTTCTCGTATGGTAAATTGGAGCACGATCCCCCGGGCTCCATACTCGAGCAATCCGAAGCGTTGCATGCCATAGTCCTCATAGACTCCACTAACCTAGGGTCATCGAGGTTCTCATTGAACACACACCATCGACTCGGCATGCGTATAACTCCTTTAGCGACGCTGGGATAGACATCTTCTCCCTTTCCAGATACATCGATCTTGTATTTGGGCTCCCCGTTGAATTTATAGATTCCCCAGTGACGCTGGAACCCACCCAATTGGGGTTCTATCCGGTTTTCATCAGAGAGGCTGTGTAAGAACACGTCGATCTTCTGGTTGGGTCTCATAGGGGTCCCTCTTCCACTGGCGATGTAAGTGAGAAAGCTTTTGTAAAAACGTTCCGCATTTGTAACGTTGGCTCCTGGGTAACTATCCGTAGGCCAACCGATGGCTCCAATTATGATTTTCACGCCTCCAGCGCCGGCTTTATCCAAAGCCCAATGCAATGAATCGTATAATAATTCGAATGCATTTCTGTAGGTCGCATTTGTGTCAATTACGGTGTAATTCGATTTGTTGTCCACATATGCAAATTCAAGATCCAAGCTATTTTCGTTGACGAATCTAATCGGGAACAGGGAAAACATGAAAGGGGCATCGTTGTCTCTAAGGAATCTTACGTATTCTACCATTTGCTCTTTAATATCGGACCGGAAATCTACTTCCGACGGCTTCGAAGTATTTGTCAGAGTGAGGACATCTGCGTAATGTGGGGTTGTTGCTTTTATATGTGACATGCTATTAATGTTAAGCTGTCTTTGCATATTCTTCAGGACAGGCAGTGCGCTCAAGTACATTATTTCGTTGTATGTTGGGGAAAGGGGATTAGTTCCAATGGTGGCATACCTGAAACACATGCAAAATCCAACGTTCTTTGTAAAACTCCAATGTGTATATACATCAGGCGTGCATTGAGTAAACCCCGAATACATGCTATAATCTGCAAGCCACGAATACAAAAGACTCCAGACCTCAAGCAGAATGTTTTTGTGGGATCGAACTTGACTCTGCCTAGGATAAATTATTTATATTCTTAATAAGATGAAACATGCATATGGAGATGACGAGGTACGTACCCGAATTTCATTTTGTTTTGATACTTGACTATCTTGTTATCTATCCACCATTGTATTGTTGACATGTTTAAATAATTGTCCAATAACGTATTAGCGATACCGAAGGTAACTGTAATATCGGAGTTATAGAAAGCCTCCAAAACATTGTCACTTTGCGAGAAAATCCTGACACTTTTAATATCATTCTGCAACAGCAAATCAACAACCATGGAAGGGATCAATCTTTGGGAACTCAATCTCCCCCAGTTCATGCCTATATATGCATCTGCGCATGAAGAATTGTATGACCATAAAATCACACAGAGCCCCAATATAAAGATTGGACTCGATGGCTTCTTCATAATTGTATATCTCCTTGGCTTCTCTCTTTGAATAAGTATTCGTAAATTAATAAAAAGAATTGGTTCAGAAAATGAGAATCGTGTATATGTATGTATATGACAGTTGGAATTACTGATTTACCAGAGGTTTTTAAGGATCCCCGAAGATTTAATATAAGAATAGTTAGTGATTTGCCGGAGGTTTGTAAGGGAGGATGAATGGATTATACAAGTTCAACGACTCTCTTGTCTTCATATTATCCATAAATAGGCTAATAAATTGGTACTTGATTAGTCAAATATGTTAAATTACGTCTATATTCTTAAATTCATTTACTTTATTAGCAAAAAAATTTAATTATTTCAATTTTTCATGTAAAAAATAGAATATATCGTATAATATTGATTCTAATATTTCTATATAAAAAAAATCAAACTATAATTGTATACAATTGCAATGAATTCAATGAGGTTATATGTCTTCTACAAAAATCAACAATATATTTTCATATATTCTTAATCTAGATCCCTCTCTCGATTGATAGATCATGATTATTATATCGGTCAATTTATGAGAAATAAATTAAAAACATTAAAATCAAGAAAGCACAAATAAGCGAAAAAAAATAAAATATATAAAATAAAAAGGTCAAAAATATATTTTCAAACCAAGCTAAATCGTCTCTCTAGAAAATAAAAGTAAAACTAAGCATGTTCCCTGAATGACGCCTTCTCCGTCTTTGTACACATATTAAAATATACAATCACAAAAAAAAAAAAAAAACTTATATTCAATAATTGATTCACCATCCAAAATCTAAAAACAATCCAACTGATGATCATAAGAGATTTCCAATCACAGACGAGGTGATAATGAATCATTCTTATTTTGAAAGGTGTTCACTTCAAATTTTGTTTTAAACCGAAAAATCTGTATAACAGAGAAGAGAACATGAATGAGCGGTCCTAGAAGATTTTTAGGTGAAAGGAACATGAATGAATCTACCTCACATGAGAATGAGAGAGATTCGAAGACTATGCATGTATGAATCTGTATAATTGATGTCTTAAAAAGATTTGATATATTCTACTCATATCAACAATGTTCATCTTCTTTTCGGGGGCTTATCACATAAGAACTCCAAAATTAAGCTTGCTTGACTTGGAGCAATTATGACAATTATGAGATGAGTGAACCTCTGAGAAGTTTATCAGATGCATGAGAGTGGGGATATAAACATGCTAAAAAGACCTATGTTAGTACGGTGATGACAATCGTCAAATTTGGGGCCTTACAGCTGGTATCAGAGCTAACCTTTCATAGTACGGTGTGGTTCGAAGACGAACCAAACAAAAATAGGTGAGCATGTGAGGCCCGAGGCTCAAGAGGGCGGGGAGTGAACGTCGGTGCCAAGAGATTGTACAGATAATGAACGGCTCTAAACAGGCTTCTATGCGAAGAAAACATGAATGAACCGATCTCATATCGGAATAACAGAGATTCTAAGACTGTGCAAATATGAGACTGTATAATTCATAATGATTTAAAAGATTTGATAGATACTACTCATATCAACAAGATATATATATTTTTTCCGGGAGTTAATCACTTAAAAACTCCAAAGTTAAGCATATTTGACTTGAGACAATTATGGAATGAACGACCCCCTATAAAGTTTCTCATGTGAGAGTGAGTGAGAACATAAATATGCTAAAAAATCCGCGTTGATACGATGATGATATTCGTCAAATCTGAAGCATTACATTACATGTCAAAATCGTAGAGATCGAAAAATTTGAAGTTTAATTAGATTAATAATTTTATTAATCAATATATTAGTTTAGATTAAAAATTTAACAAAAAAATATTTAATGAATTAAGTATATTTTTAATTATTAAATGATTATTATTTGTTTGATTTATTTAGAATGGTTTCATTATAAAGAAACTAAAAAGATAATAAATTTAAATTTAAATTATATTTTTTTTATGATTTGAAAATATGCAGTATGTTAGATTAGTAAGATAAAATAAGTCATGTATAACCTGAAACTTCTAAACATTAAATCATTAGCATACTCTGTTTTAAATTATATTAGTCCACCCACGTACACTTTACGTATTTATATAATATTTTTTTATAATTCATTTGATTTATATTTAAATGAGAATCAAAATAAAATTACAAAAAATAGTGCGAGACTATACTGTAATTTTGATATATATAATAAAAATAAATAGTAAAAAAAAGAGATAAAAAAAAAGAGTAAAGTAGAAGTTGAACTTACAACTTGAAAACTCTATCCACTAAGTTTTTTTTTTTTGAAATCCTAATCTAGGAAGTGGGTGGAAAGATCAAATCCTTGTCATTTTCATGTCATCTTTATTTATCTACTAAGTTATATGTGGCTTACATTAAAGTTTTAATATTTTATTAATATATAATTATTAAATCAAACAATTATACCAAAAATTAACATTTTAAAATTCCACACTCGATGATATGTAATATAGTATAAGATTTAATCATTCATCCAATCATTTGAGTAGAAAATTCCATTACGAAAAAGAAAATGCAATTGGAAAGGCTTTTGCTTGTTTTCTTGATTTGGATTTGTGGAGACGGAACCCATATGTTGGCAGCTAATTTATTGCATGTGTTGCTGTTTACTGATTAGTAATATACAGTCTTGTTTTGAATTTATTCGTTTAGTTTTACCAGATGATGGATAGTTCTGGCAATGGCCAAGTGTACACACTGGATGAAGCTCTGACAATGGTGGGGTTTGGGAAATTTCAAGCTCTTGTGCTGGTTTATGCCGGGCTAGGGACCATGACGGAGGCGATGGAGGTTATGATATTATCTTTTATAGGGCCGGCTGTTAAATCCGAGTGGGGGCTTTCATCAGGGCAAGAAAGCTTGATAACGACTGTGGTTTTTGCTGGCATGCTTATTGGAGCTTATTCCTGGGGTATCATTTCAGATAACTGTGGAAGAAGGTAAGAATTGGAGTTTTTCCTTTTTCTCTTTACAATTTATTTTGTAACTATCTTTCTAACTTGCCAGGGTGCGTATTCTTCCAGTTTCCATTATAGAGTTTCATATTGCAAAGTTTGTTCATTAGCTTAGTTGAAGATCAATTTAATTTATGGGTTGTGCACATCCTGGGAATCTGGGAAACTTGTAGCATGAATGTATGATATCAGAAGAAAAGGGCGAAATTTTATCTCTTAGTATTTCTACTGATAAGTGTTATTGTGAGTGAGAAGTGCTCAGTCCTTGGGGTATCCGAGTGAATGCAATGCCCAGGTTAACAATTGCTCAAATGTAAAACGAGCATGAATATGTAAACCTTGAACCAAATGGAAAAAAAACGCAAAATCTGCTTAAGTTGGGTCAATAGTCAATAGACTCGATTTCATAACAGGTTCTTCCTGTTTTTTCCAATTATAACTGTTCTCTCATTTCATTAACAGATATTCATGAAGATTAACTAACACTACTCTGTTTCATCAGGGTGGGCCTTCTGAGTGTAGCTGTAGTGACGAGCACATTTGCTATGTTTAGTGCCTTTGCCCCAAATTATATATCCTTGGTCCTCTTTCGTATGGTTGTTGGCATAGGCCTAGGTGGTGGACCCGTGTACTCGGCCTGGTTTCTCGAGTTTGTGCCTGTGCAAAATAGGGGCATTTGGATGGTTATCTTTGCAACTTTCTGGACAGTCGGAACAATACTCGAGGCGTCCTTGGCATGGGTATGTCCTTTTCCATATTTATTCATTCAAAGATTCTTTTGAAAGTTGCTCTTTCTACTGCATTTGTAGCTTCTGATCTACGATGATAGTAAAAAGGTGGAAAATTATAATTCATTAAGTTATTGAAAATTGATTAATGATTTTGGTGGCAGTTTTCATGTAGCGCCCTTACCCGAGCCACTACTAAACAGACTAATAAGCATGCAACATTAAATCTTAATAACAACAATTAAACAGCGGAAACCAAATAACTTAATCATCTTACAGCCCAAACGAAAACAGAACAAACAACAGCAGTCTTAAACATTAATACAATCATATCGAAAACATAATTCTGAACAAGAAAACGATAAACCTCACATAAAACCTCCACTGGATCACCACCGAAAACCCAACTGCTCTAGCCACTGCTCTGGTCGTCTGCACCGTCCAACCTAAGACCTGCCCCGTGGAATGGGGTGCCCAAGATGAAAACAAGGACGTGAGCGAAAATCGCCCAATACGAGAATGTACGAGTATACAAACTGATATGATGCATGCGAAATGCAATATGCTCGGATATCAAGGATCAAGTCAAGAATCTCATGTTCAGTCTAGAGACGCCTGAGTGTGTAGTCTCTGATCTGCCCTAGGCATGTTTTGGCTCCCACACTCATCATCAAGACGTGGACCTACAATGTCCAGGTCATCAGAGCCCGCGGGTCCCGTCGGACACTGTAGCTCTCGATGCCCCATCGTCCACAATACAGAATAGGGCTGAGCGGCCCCAACAAACGAGGTATATCTCAAAAGATATCAGGCTCAACATGATATGTCATGCATAATATGCCAAAGCAGTAAAACATGTATAATGCAACACATAAATATGCAGCATATAAGTGTGTATACTACGCTTGGATATCTCAGTCAGTACATCACGTACCTCACTAAAACAATCTGACAGAAAGCTCTTAACCTAGACAATACCAACAATATGAAATCACTATCAAACCAGATTCTGAATTACCAAACATGCTATAAAGTTCTTCCTAAAGGCTTTAGGATTATACCTGCGTCCGTCGTCAGCCCGCTGGTGATGTCTCGATCTCAGCTCACCGACCCCCCCTCGAGTCGACACTAGCTCCGAAACTTCCCGACACCAAAGTGCCCTAGAAACTGGCTAGAAAACCTAAGATAAAAGACTAGAACTCTCTCTCTGAGGGATGAGGTGTAGGAAACAAAAGAATTCGGCTTCCATTTATAGGCTGCATCCGGACTATTTCGGAAATCTGAATCAATCTTATCTGCCACGTGTCAGAATCTCATTCGTCTGGTTGGATTTCTCGAGATAACGTAATCGGAAGTAGATCGGGTTATCCATTTAAAATTCGGTGGATCCAACAGATTAATCCCAAATTATCAATTCGTTAATAATACTTAATTAACAACTCTTTAATTATTTCTTAATTAATACTTCATTCAAAATAAGAATTCGGGTCATTACATTTCATCTTTAAACTTGCCCAATTTAAAATAAATTTTGTACGCAAGGCAAGTAATATCGTTGTTAAAAGTTCTTCTTGCCCGAGTTTAAATTTGATGTAGTTTAGGATTCTGTCTAGACTAGTTCAGAATAACTAAACTGTTAAAGTTCTCTCTCAAACCAAGAAAATGTCAGGGACAACAATGTCATTTTATCCCAATTTCATGAACATTGTGTAAGATTGATTCAACATCCCGTTCCCAACTCTGCTGAGTGAATCAGTGATGCTACATGACATTTGCACAGTAGCTCATATCTGGCTGGCGGTGGTTTGTAATTGAGCCTTCATAAACACCCCAAACACGGGATAATGGGTGATGGTTTATTTATCCTTCATTTATCACTATACCTTCGTAAACAAGTTATTTTTGGTAAAGTGTCTTACTAATGTTTTGCATGTTAGTAAGTAAAGATAATTTCTGAACTCTAATCGGCACTAATTATATGGATCACTTTTTTACTCGATGTATATATATGGGTTAGGATACGGTGTTCTTTCTTTTGTTTATGCCTTCAAATTATCCATGTAATGTTGGAGAAAGAAATTAAGTATTTGTTTATTTTGGAACTATTCTTGTACTTTTTCTGCAGATCATTATGCCAAGATTGGGATGGAGGTGGCTTCTTGTGCTGTCATCGGTACCCTGTTTTGGGGCACTTGTCTTTTATTTTCTTACAGTAGAGTCACCCAGGTACCTGTACATGAATGGCAGGATCACTGATGCACAAAATATTTTGAGGAAAATGGCAGCTATGAATCAAAAGGAACTCCCTTCTGGCACATTGGTTTCTGATCAAATGGCTGAGCCAGATGAAGAATTTACAGCTTCAGAAGACGCCCATTTCTTATCCGCAGGAAAAAAGAACATCGCAATATATAAACGAGGCTTCTCATCAATACTCACTCTTCTGTCATCGGATTTATTGAAAACCACCCTTCTCTTGTGGGTTGTCTTTTTTGGTAACACCTTTTCATATTATGGTATTGTGTTGCTGACTTCAGAGTTGAGCAGTGGCCACATCATATGTAGTCCAATCAATTTACATTCGCACAAGTTGATGGATTCTAGTGCTTACTTTAATGTATTTATCACAAGTTTTGCAGGTGTGCACTTTAACATCGTGGATCAGTTATGTCGCATTTTTTCATAATGATGTTTGTTTCTTGCTTATGGTTTTACTTATATACCCTGATTCAGTGAGTTGACATGTTTACAGAGCTTCCTGGACTCATTTTAGCTGCAGTTATTGTGGATAAAATTGGTCGTAGGATTTCAATGGTGCTTACGTATACGTTTTGCTTCATATTCCTTTTACCACTGGCGTTCTGTCAAAATGAACTGTTGACTACATGTATGTTGTTTGGAGCCCGAATGTGCGTAATTGGGGCTTTCACAGTGGCTGGAATTTACTGTCCCGAGGTACGTCATCCTAATTACTCTGTTCACCTTTGGTAAATTTTGGTTCCATCGTCCTTGCTATATGTCATTTCAATGAATATATTTTAGAATCCCCATCTTTGATATGATTTTGTGGTTATGTTCTGAACTGAGGGAGAGTAATAAGAGTTTTGTCGGACATTTTTCCAGTGGATATAGGCTATACGGTTGAACCGCAGAATCCTATTTTGTGTTGCATTGTCTCCTCAATATGTTGTTGCTATTTAAAATTCACAAGTTTTGTTTCCTTTTCTTGTGATATAGAGTTTGAAGATGAGTTATATATTCAGATCAATTAGAAAATCCCTTTTGAACCACACCAAGGATCTTTCTTTTGGTATTTTTATGCATTTTGAGCTTAATCATCCATAAGACCAACATTTCTCTCTTTGAGGGTCAGCTAAAGAAACTATAATTAAGCCTATCCAAGAGTTCAAAGTGTGTTAATTCACTTGCCATTGGTTGAAAGTTGTTACTTTCATTGCAGATATATCCGACATCTGTGAGGTCAACTGGATATGGTGTTGCAAATTCCGTGGGAAGGATTGCAGGCATGATATGTCCTCTAGTAGCTGTGGGATTGGTTTCCGGTTGCCATGAAATGGCTGCAATCATTTTATTCGAACTTGCAATAGTTTTAGCCGGATTTGGTGTGCTGCTTTTACCCATGGAGACTAAGGGAAAGGAGCTAAATGACATAGTTAGCTGAAAATAATTAGAGTCAAAACAGTTATCCACAGTAATATTATTTATTTATTTTTTTAGCTTATCCGCGGTAAGAACTTGATATTAGTCAATTTTATATCAAAGAAAATTTGTTCCGTCCAATAATTCAGTTGAACTGCATGTGATTTAAGATGTAAGCAAAAAAGGTCATGTTGCAGAGGAGTGACATTTTCTGCATAATGTGTTTTTACTTTGTTACAGATTGATGATGTATGTTTTTTTTACAAGCTCAGTCCCTTGGGACTGTTGGTGGAAAGGTTCGCAGTTTGATGGTCCTAAACTGGGTCTATTTCGAACCACACCACTTGTATGAGAGCTGAGTGATGTCGTAAAGCATAGAATTCGGTTGAACCTAGTATACCCAGGATTAGTGAAGTATATGAGATGAAGGTAATTGATGACTAGTGACAAAGAAACATCAGATTAAGTATATTCCCGCGAAAGGTTTCAAGAATATATTCATTATGGAANGTTTTTTTTTTTTTTTTTTTTTTTTTTTGGGCGATGGACGCATCTTTTCGTACTATGGCCCTGACCTCTTAACACCATTTTCATGGCGAGTCTCTTTGACCTTTTTTCTCTTCACTCCGCTGAATTAAGTGAGCTGATATTTCTTCAATGGCCTTTCTTATACTCATGGTTTTGTTTAAAATCTGAGAACTGGTTTACTTCTGCAAGAATTTAGTAATGTTCTGAATTCTTGCTGATTGGTCCAATCGAGTACTGAATTGTGGAGTTCGATTGGAAACTTCTCATCTGGGAATCATAGTTTGGGAGCAGAAGCAGCTAAACCTGTTGTGGCATACTGGAATTACTGTTCTCAAAGGTGGTGGTGCTGATCCTTTTTGCAGTGGTAAAATTTCCAAATTTTGCTATATGTAAACATCAAGTGGGACAAATATTTGAATACAAGAAATGGTAATAACATCTTTGATAAGCGACTCAAATGGCATATATATTTGTATATAAGATTTACAAGATTTGATTTTTGTAGGCAATCAAGAAACTATTTATAACTTAAAACAAGAATCATGGACAATAAAGAAAGCATAATATGTTGTCGATTGTTGTACGCAATTTTAAGAAACTATTAGCTTTAGTGGTTTGATCAAATATTTTTTTCATATAATAGTTTATTTAAAATATTGTTTTTAAACGAAAGAAAATGATAAGTATCATTTATACCTCACTTTTTGTTTAATATTTTCCATCTCTACTTTTTCATTATACAAGTTGATTCTAACATATTTTATTAGTTACTTTTTTTAATAAATTTATTAATCGCTCTTAATTTCTAAAATAAATTATCCAAAACGGTAATACTTAAGTTCATCAATATTTTTAAATACAGACACAAGTGTTACTTTTATTTCATTTTCTTTTCAGTTTTTCAAAGCTAGTTATCGTAATTATTGTAATTATTTTTTTCTATCTTTCTCCATATCTTTTCTTTAAAAAAAAACTGTGACATAAGTATGTTTTTTTAAGTTAAATACAACTTATAAAAAAAAATTACCAACGACAATGTTATTTTAAAATAAGTAACATACCATCAAATAAGTTTCTTTTTTAATAATTTATCCTGCCAGCATATTTTCTAAAAAAATATTTTAATATTGAAAAATTAAATGTACATAAATTTTAAATATTATCAAGATAGATATTTAACGACTTGATGACATGGTAGACCAACTTCACTGCATCCCTTCCAACGTCAACGCGAACATTAGCCACCAAATGTCACTCGGTAAGAATCCTATGATTAGTGAGACTATCGGCATCTATTTTTTTGTTGTTGATAAATTTGGTGTTCTGGGTGAGAAAAGGTGGGTGTGTTTTGTGGGGAGGTGGTTTATCCACAGTGTGTGTTTAAATTAAATGATATTTGTTTGTTCTTGTACTTCTTGTTGAATGATGTGTTTGAATCTTGTGTCACTAAGAAAATATTATCAAAAATTGCTGGAAGGGTTCATTGTACTCTCTCATTAGCCCATTTATATTGCCCCATGATCCTTTGGCTTTTCGTTTGGTCAATAAAGCTTTGTCTTTTATAATAAACCACAAGAAAAGAAACGGCAGTTTTTACATATAGAAGGATGGTGTGTATGAAATGAAAGTTTCAAGGGATTAGTTTGATTCTGAAACTTTATAAGAGCATATCATAATATACTCTTTTCAATTTCAATCGGATTATTTTTGTGCTCTGGGCCATTCTGCACTGCTGTTGTGAAGTTATTGTGTGAAAACGAATTCGTATTTCGAGATTCTAGATTTTGACTGAAGATTCCTATGCATAATCTTTGACAGTTCTTTCTTATCTTTTGTGACCAAGAGTTTCATCTCTCTTAATCTCTTTTCTTTCAAGAGCAACGGTGGTTGTAGTTTGAAGTTTCTTGGGATTATCACAGCAACGAAAGAAATGTAGCTAAACTGAAGTCGAAATAAAGGGCGCCTGCCATATAAGCCTCATAGCCCAAAGGAAGAGAATTGCTTCCCCAACTTTTTACATCAAGTGTTCTACTATGATGCTCATGGAATATCATGCTTTGTTTGTGATATGAATATATCTTGTTTAAGATTTACTTGGCGATCAAACAATGGAAGGAAATAAAACATTTTCACATGACTAGGAAACATTTAGAGTCCCCGTCGCACTATTTTTTGTACTTAGCTTCATGAATTCTTGCATGAAATGTGTATCCTGGGATCATTTGCAAGGTTATTTCCTTACTGGAAGTGTAGGCTTATTCTGCCCCCCTATTACTGAACAAGTTTTAATTTGTATAATTGGTGCATTCCATTCATGCACCATTGCATGATTTTGCTCATTTGTTTATCCAGATGGGAAATTTTGACCCAGAGTTTAACCTAGATGAAGCACTTGCCACCATTGGGTTTGGTAGATACCAATATCTTCTACTTGCTTATGGAGGATTGGGTTGGATTGCTGAAGCTATGGAGATGATGATTCTCTCATTTATTGGATCATCTGTTCAATCTGAGTGGAATCTTTCTTCTGCCGAAAAGAGCTTGATATCAACTATGGTCTTTGCTGGCATGTTGGTTGGAGCATCTTTTTGGGGCCTTGTATCGGATTCTTTTGGACGAAAGTAAGATGTTTGGATTTTACTTGTCGACTCAAGTCAATTTTTCAATTTTGAAAAAGGTGTGATAATTCATCTGTATTACGGAGCAACATTTGCTTCTTATTTCCTTTAAAACTATCTATGAGACCCTGATATACAAGTTTTAAAATATGGTATCTCAGCTGCCATATAGTTTAAAATATTAGACTTGTATCGTTACTATTAACTATAATTTTTGGTATTATGGCATGCTTCCGATCCTATGATTTGTATTATAGCCAAAACTGCGCTTTCAATTTTGAGTGGCAACTTTGAGCATTTATTAGGAGACAATTGCCCTACTTTCCTATGTGATTTCATACATGCACAGCAGTCGAAACACAACACTGAAGTAGCAATAGCAATATCTTTTCATACAGTAATTGGGGCAAGTGCTATGTCAGTTCTAGTTCTATAATCGGCACTGATATGTTTCATATCTTATTGACAAAATCTACTTCTGTTTTCCTTTCAGAAAAGGTATCCTTGGTGTGGCTACTATAACAGCTGTGGCTGGGCTATTAAGTGCTTTCTCACCGAATTATATGTCACTAATAATAGTTCGTTGCATAGCTGGAATCGGTCTTGGGGGTATGCATATATTTACATCATGGTTTTTGGAATTTGTTCCAACACCAAACAGAGGTGCTTGGATGATTGTCTTATCTAGTTTTTGGACAGTTGGAACAATTTTTGAGGCTGCACTTGCATGGGTATGCTATTATACTGTATCTTCTGTTTTATTATTCAAAGCCTTGAAAAATTCAAGACAATCATTAGTTATTTTATTTATTTTGCTATTTGTTTTCTCCTTGCATTTTTGCCAAGTCATGATGTGGGATGCTCCCTATCCTGTGACAGCTTCAGGTTTAAAAACTTAGGAGTTTATGTTACTTGCTGGAGTCCATTTCTCGTGGACTAGGAAGGGGGTCGAAGATACATATTTTGTACCCGCGCACACATATATGGTTTCTTAGAATTGATTAGAAATTGAAATGATGCTTGATAAGGTTGTTCAAAAGTTAGGTACAACTGAACTAACCCACAAAACCAAGTGACCAGTCATTCTGTTTTAATAATTATCGATCAATTCGGTTGAGTGTCACTAATTTTTCTTCAGTACCAAATAAATCGAACTTAGGGGAGTCTTTTATGCATGTTTTGGTTTTAATTAGTTTGGTCAGTTTGACTGTTTTGATTATTTCTGTCAGTTTGGTTATTTGTAAACTTGATTTGTTAGTTGATTTTTCCAAAAAATCGGTTTGGTTAGTTCAGTTCGGCCGACAGAACCAATGTGTGACTAAGTTTTAAAGCAACAGCTTTGATCGATATTTGGAGGTTCAAATCTTCCAGAGTAACCGTGGCTCGAAGTTGCTCACAGACTGAGAGTTAAATTATCATCCATCTCCATTCAGCAGCTACAGTATCTGAATACTCAAGAGCCTCGCAACCTCATATTTGGCTATTTCTTGTAACAGATTGTATCACCAAATCTTGGCTGGCGATGGTTAGTAGCACTTTCGTCCGTTCTGGCATTCATCGTACTTCTCTTGTATGGTTTTGTGCCCGAGTCTCCAAGATTTCTATGCATGAAAGGCAGAATTATGGAGGCTCGTAGTATCCTGGAAAATGCAGCACTGATAAACAGAATATCACTTGGAACCGGAATGCTTATTTCTGATCAAAGGCATGATCACTATACTGCGTCAGAAAATACTCATTTGCTTTCCCCAAAAAGAGATGGAACTCATGATTGTAATTCAAGTTCCTCGTCAGTATCTGTACTTTTTTCTCTGAAATTAATTAGAACAAACCTTCTTCTATGGTTCTTGTACTTTGGGAACACATTTTCATATTATGGCATCATATTGTTAACCTCTGAACTGAGCAGCGGGGAAAGTAAATGTGCCAACATCAGATTGCATTCTGCTAAAGGCCAGAATTCTGGCCTCTACGTTGATGTGTTTCTTACAAGTCTGGCAGGTAAGTGCCTTATGGATGTAAAAATAAGTTTAACCTTTATTTAGTGTTGTTTCTAAGAAATGTTTAGTTAAATAAACTGATTCTTGATTCACTTTCAGAGCTTCCCGGGCTTGTCTTATCAGCATTTGCTGTAGACAAATTGGGTCGCAAGCTTTCCATGGTACTGATGTTCATCTTGGGTTCGATTCTGCTTCTTCCGCTTTTGAGTCGTCAGAATGATATTTTGACCACAACTTTGTTGTTTGGAGCTCGCACATTTATTTCTGCAACTTTCACTGTTGCCTGTATTTATGCTCCAGAGGTATGCCGTTATTTGGATTTAATCTTGAACCTTTTTCTTTTTTATGGAGGGATGAGTTGGAGTTCATGGAACAGTGAAATTTCTTGCTTCATAACAGAAGGGATTAGAGCACCACCATTCAGTAACTTCACGGATCACATGGACATTGGCTTTTACAAATTGCTTCGCCATAGACGCTTCTTTTTCTCTAGTTTAATATGTTAAAACTCCCGCCTGACTCTTCTATTTGTCTATTCAAATTTCTCATTTACAAATTGTTTTGTTGTTTAACAGGTATATCCTACGAATATAAGATCAACTGGTGTTGGAATAGCCACTGCTATAGGAAGAATTGGTGGCATGGTATGCCCTCTTGTGGCAGTTGGTTTGGTCAATGGCTGCCATCAAGCTGCTGCTGTTATCCTGTTTGTGATCACCATATTGCTGTCAGCACTCAGCGTCTTGCTCTCCCCGTTCGAGACAAATGGCAGGAACTTGTCCGACAGTTTAGGAAGTACTTGATCATTGTTGGGACTACAATACCTGTGTAAAATAGATGTTAGAACTTTTGGATTTCACAGCAGAAAAGGTGAAAGTAAGATGGATTTACCGCTAATGAAACTCGCGGTAAAGGTTAAAACGATAGGTGGTGATACCTTTGCAGTACAGGACCTGGTGTAGATGCTACTTTTATTGCCCCTCTCCATCTGCTGAACTTATTTATGCTGGAGAGAGCCATATTCCGAGAATTTTGATTCAGAACAGTAATATTGCAAGAATAAATACCATATTAGTTAACAGGAATAGAAAAACATTGATTGTCATGAAACTATCAAACGTTATTGTGTCTTCTTATTAATTGTATATTCATGGGAACGATGATAATGCTAAATATTTTCTTGACATGAGAGACCCCAAGCTTAAGAAATCGCACAATGCTTGAGAGTTATTCCGAATGTGAAAAAGGTTATATGTTGAAAACCAAATACTTTGATCATTGAAAATTTCTTATAAAATCAGTCAATATATGATAAATTAACTTAATTTTAATTTACATTGTGTTTATTATTATTATTATTAAATTATTATGCAACGTTGGTATTTTTGAAAATACATTTTTTTATGTAAAAATAAGATTTAATCTAATCCTCTAATCAACTCCGACGTTGCACTAAAATGGCATGAAGTATGATGAAGTTACTCAAGGATGTAAACAAGTCGAGCCAAGTTGAGTTCAGTCAAATCGAACAATATCAAGCTCGAGCTCAACTCGTTTAGGATATATATAGGTTTGAGCTCATCTCGAGCTCTTGATTCGAGCTTTTATTATTAAGCTTGAGCTCGGCTTGTTAATAACTCATTTATCATGTTTAAAGACTCTGGCTCGAGTTCAGTTCGTTAAGTGGGCTTGTATTCGAGATCGTTAAGTTCGTCGAATATCTTTCGCAAAAAAACCAACTAATATATGAGAATTTAAGGAGGTGATTATCATTTTATAGGATTTCGATAAACTTAATGAACGATATCAAACAAACTTTTTAACGAGCCAAGCTTCGAATAATTTACGATCGAATTGGTTTGTTTATATCCTTATAATTGCTATGAGAGGACAACATTTCCAGATTTCCATGCGGCAAATTTAGTGCCGTGCTTTGTACTTTTTTTATTAAATAAATTATAAGAGTTAATGTAAATAAAATATTCTTTTTATATTAGAGTAAGATTAGATCGAGAATGAATGACCTTAGTAGAAAATACAACACAAAACCGTTGGGCACGACAACAAATCATTCTAAGATATAATATTGTTTAATATATTAGCAACAACCGATTATACGCGTGTGTAACACATATATATGTGTATATATAAATAATATGTTTTTTTAATTAATTTTAACGATTACAGCTTAATTTGATTTATAAATATTTAAAGGAAATAAATCTCTTAGAAATTTGGAAAAAAAAGTATGAAAAATAGCCATTATGTGGGATATATATTAAAAATAAAGAAAATATACTAAAATATGTGAAACATGTGTTCAAAATGGTATATATTAAAAAAGTTCAACTAATGTACAAATGAAACTAAATAATGGAAGCTCCAAAAATATATTTTTAAAATATAATATTTAGCAAATCTTTTCTAAAAATCAATAATTAAATCTAAAATAAGAAAATATTTTTCCATTTCTTTCTAGTAAAGTGACTAAAAAGTTTCGTTGCGGATAAAAATATGAAANAGATAATTTTTTTATAAAATTTAAATAATAAATTTTGTTTTAGATAATAGATATTTAATAATATAAAATTTTTAAACAAGAAAAAAATAAATGCATCAGAATAATTTTTTTGAACTCTTCCTTTCTTTGCTGTTAAGGGATGACATTCGACCCAACAACGATTGACTGAAGTTTTACTCCACTTAATTTGTAATTTTGAGATTTGTTTGTTTGATATTTGTAAATTTATGTATTATTCTTAAAATTATATATTTCTTTATTATTTACTCTATTAATTACTTGATATAATTAAAATTTTAATAAAAACTAAAAACATTTTTAGTCTTAATCTCATAGTAAGATCATTAAAGTTAATAAACTTTAATTTTTTTTTTGACAGCTGAAATCTTGTAATTTATTAAGAAGAAGATAGATCCGCAATTACAAGTTTAATCAACCACAAAAGAAAAGATCCATGCTCCCAAACAAAATGAGAGGAGGATGAAAAAACAAAAGCAGCAACCGAGTGAGCCACCCGGTTAGCCGATCTCCTAACATGAATAAGATGAGGGCTCTCGAGTGCCTCCAAAAGTATGCTAGACTTTAAATTTGATCCTTCTTTTTCAGTCACATGACATTTTACATAAGATATTTTTGGATAATATGAAAAAACACAAATTTAATTATTTTTTTATTATTAATATTTCGAAAATGTGCAGTGTCTTGTTTAAGTCAGAATTCGACTGTACAGTTATAATGCACGATTACTGAAAACAGCGATGGGTTTATCCGAACAGAATGAAGCCAAGACCGTTATCCAATTCCTTTTGCCTTCTTATACCGCCCAATAGAAAAATCCCATTATAGAATTCTGGTTTTCTTTTCAAGTTTTTTGCTGGAAGCTTCACGGGCTTTGTCTCCTTTGTATTTTAGAGCCCTCTTCTAGCTTCTGGAATCATCTTATCAAGAATGGCGCACTAGCAAAATTATTTTTTTAAAAGTCTGGATAGTATTGAGAGACCATGTTGCATTCCTTGGGGCTGTATGATTGATTGAATCAATGGTTTCTATTTATCTTTGGTGAGTCTCTGACCAAGATTGCATTTTTATTGGTATATGAGGCTGAAAATGTGGAATTTCATACATTTTCTTCATGAACAATTCAATTGTCTTGTGTCAAAGTCTAGCTTGGTGCAAGAACAGTAGCTCTAAAAGTTCATTTTCGAGTCATAATTCGGCTTCTGCTGTGGTTCGATTGTCAAACGTGAGGAAAAAGTCTCGTGGCCTGGTTGCGAATGCCAAGAAAAAATATTCGAAGAGGAAGAAAAGCTGGTGGCAGAGATTCTTTTTTGACGAGGATGGGAATTGGCTTGGTTTGAAAGATGAGGATGTGATTGATGTGTTAGAGTCCGAAGATTCTAGTGATGATGAAGTGTCTGATTATGAGAAATTTGAAGCGTGGAAAAGGCGAGCTGAGACAATTATCGAGTTGAGGGAAGCACAGGAAGATGTAAAGAATGAGGAGAGTAGAAGGTGGGAAGATTGGCTTGTTGATGGAACTAGTAATGATGCTGGAAATGGCGCATCATGGATTGAAAACTCGAATGATGCTGTTGGAAAGCCTGGAAATGATATAGGAGAAGATTTAACAGACATCTTTTCTGGGAGAGGATTGGTTAAGTCTGTAAGGGATATGGTTCTAGGCAGAGAAGATGATGACATTCTTTATGAAGATCGAGTTTTTCGTTATGCCTCGGTCAATTCGGTGAGTGATTGATAAATTGTTATCAAGATAACTCTGTCAAGATTTAATCTTATGCTTTTATATTGGTCAAGATGACAATTCTCATACCATACCTTACTATTTGTCAATCTTGTTGCGTCGTTACAGTGCTTATTACATACAAGAATATGAATATAATGTCATTTAGTTTCAGATTCTGCAGTAGGATTTTTATTTTCTTATCCAATTTGGGTCGTCCAAATTCATCATGTAGATCGTATTATACTTAAGTTGTACGCCCGAAAGAACTTGTTTGGAGTTCGAAGTAGAAGAGGACTGATATTAGCAAACAATGCTCAAAACATGAAGTATGATCCAATTCTAGTATGCCGATCATGAAAGTTGGCGTCCTATATTAAAATTATGTGTTTGTGTGTATGTGTCTACCATTTGAATCCTGAGGTTTAAATAGATTGGTTTTGATGCTCTAAGCCATTAGTCCAAATGGAAAGATGTTGAAGCTAAAAGACTCTTGTTATGCCATTCAAGCACATGAATAATGAAAGGACTAAAATGAAACATGAGTGTTTTTTCAGTCCTTTGAATTTTATACGTTTCTTTGTTTTTGTATGTGTGGATCTTTCTTATTTCTAGTCCAAGATGAAAAATCATGAAAATCATTAGGCTGCAGCAAAGTAACCAGAAAGAAATTTCCCTGAATCATACTCATGAGATTTTTAGTCATTGCCTTTGTTATTCTGTTAGCTATATTATCTATTCCGTTAACCAGAATGGTGTTTATAATTATTTGGACCACAGAATCTCAGTTTCAATACAGATCATTAAATACGCTCTGAAAGATTATTTGAAAACATCACTCCAGTTATTGGCCTTGTTGTTGGTTGCTCCTTGGGTAAGAACAGTATGTATATGTGGGTTACTACCTAATCTTCTCCAATGAACAATAATTTATGTAGGATTTTATGCAGGATTCAGAATTTAGTGGAGCCAAACTCTGTACATGATCACTCATCCAATTTAAGTAATTGAAGTAAATTTTCCATGGTCTGTAAATTATTTTCTTGGACAAGGCATAGGTTAGTGATTTTGACGGCTCAGATTAGTTGGTACTATTTTGAAGGCCTATTGTGGTGTAAATCAATTTTTGATGAATTGAAAAATACACAAGATGCTTGGACATTGTGAACCATGAGGTCTGTTGAATTGGCCAAACTGAGTTTAAAAATAGAAATTCCTATTTGTGATGCTTATGTCCTTATATACAGTAAAATCTAATAGTGTCAGCCATTGCCTTTATTTTCCCACCTATTTACTTTGAGTCGAGTTGTTGGTAATGGAATAGTTATAATTTTGGCACATAAAGATGCAGTAGCTCTTTGCATTGGTGAGACATATGTTTTATGAACCATGAGGTCTGTTGAATTGGCCAAACTGAGTTTAAAAATCGAAATTCCTATTTGTGATGCTTATGTCCTTGTATACAATAAAATCTAATAGTATCAGCCAGTGCCTTTATTTTTCCACATATTTACTTTGAGTCGAGTTGTTGGTAATGGAATAGTTATAATTTTGGCATATAAAGATGCAGTAGCTCTTTGCATTGGTGAGACATGTTTCTAAATATTCTAAATTATCATGTCTAGTTGCATTGATGATTATTTGAAAAGTATAATAAGCCAAGCCATCCATGCATATCAATAATGTTAATTTTCTTATTTCAGGCCAAATTTTTGGCAGTACTTATCATTGTTCCATGGGCTATGGATTTCTTAGTTCATGACTATGTTCTCATGCCGTTCTTGGACAGGTATATTTATACATGCTATGCGTTGCCTCTTTGGATTAGTGAAGTGATATACTTTTTTGAAGTCCTCGTGATGACATGGTGGTGATCTTGATTTCTAAATTTTAAAAAGAGGACAAGAATCGGCTTACTCTGTCATTTTCTGAAGGGAGCAGACTTGCAATGACAGTACGGCAGAGCTAATTTCAAATTTATCAAAAATAACCTGAAATATATTGGCTGAAAGGGGACTTTTAGCGGTTAATCTGAAATTCATTAAGCTTAAATTCATAAGTCTAAAAACAACCCAAGGAAACAGAAGTTCAGGAGAGAGAGCAAAGGGATCACATTTTACATAGTAAAGTTTTCTTTTTTTTTTCTTTTAATTTTAATCATAAAGTTGAAATAAGTGCTCATATGGGACGAGAGGATCGAAAAAAACCTTGTTGGGTTTGTAAAAGAACAGAATGTTATGAAGCAAAACAGTTAAATTTTGATCAAGTTCCAAACTTAAGCTGATGAACATGGGAAAATATTAATTAGTCGCATTAATTAAATTGTTGCTTTAAGCTGTAGAGAGGAAGTCAATTTTCAAGCTGTATAGGCGCATGATTAGGCGATGGTCTACTCTACATTAATGATAAACTAGCTCTTTACTAGTTAAGATTCATTTGGTACTGGCTATGTCTCTTGACAGTTGGCCTATTGTAGTTTTATTCATTTTCACGCAATCAAAGTTCCCATTATCTTGAACAGGTACGTCAAGACCGTTCCACTCGCTGCAGAGATGCTTGATGTGAGGAGATCACAAAAGAAAGAAATGATCAAGGCTCTTAATATTGAGAAAGCCCGTTATCGACTTGAAGTAGAGATTGGTAAATCTCCGCCTCTTTCTGATGAGGATCTTTTCTTGGTAATACGACAGAAAGCGTAAGTTTTCCTAACGATAACCATTATTTTCATAAATTTCTTTTTTTTTCCCCGATCATACTTAAATATCTTATCTAATGAGCGGACTAGACCTCTTGGAGTCATCAGTCACTTCTTTGTTACCAAACAGAATTTCATTGAGAGATGAGCGGAGGTTGGAGAACCGTAGAGCATTCGCAAATATCTGGTCAGACTTTGTGTTTGGGGTGTCATTGTTCGCTCTTCTATATTTCTTTCAGAATCAAGTAAGTTTTATCAAATTTTGCTCTCTTCTTACTTCAACTGCAGTGTATTATTCTTCAATCTTTTCTCTTTCTCCTGGACTCTATATGAACTCTGGGCTCATATTAATTTCTTAACTATGTCTGTCATAATTGCTACTAAGATGCTTCAACATCAGAAAGCAGAAGACAATTCATTGTTTGATAAAAGACTCCAGTTAAACATTAACAAGAGGCAAACAAATACAGTTTTGAGTGTGAAATGCTTGAGCTTGACATTTGTAGATGGTAAGAGGGCCAACTTTTTCTGTTCTTCTGGTAGTGCCCACTTTCTGTTGTTTCTTTGATAAGGTTGCAATTTTTATTCTTGATACTTCACACAAAATAGTTCACTGCATGTAATTTTTTAGTTTGAATTGAAATGCAACAGATTCAGCTTTGTGTAGTGGAAAGAAAGAGAAGTCCATTTTTAATCTGATATTTCCTCTCATAAATTTTTATCATCATTTCATTATCATATCCCTGCAATTTTTTTCTGCCATCAAATCTTATACGTTTGAAAATATAGTCTCTACATTTTGTATAACTTCAGATTATGTCTTTTCACTTTCTGGCAAACTTTTGCAGGTAGCTTTGCTGAAATTCACGGGTTATAAGATACTCAATAACATTTCAGACACTGGGAAAGCCTTTCTTATCATACTCATTACTGATATTTTTTTGGGGTAAAACTCTCCTCCCCCTTCTTCACAAAATTATCACAGTTTATGGTAGTTTGATCAGTTGAGATTTTCACTGAAGGACCTGTTTAAAAACTGGGAAAAAATTATTAATATTATGCAAGTGAAATTCACTCAGGCCCTGCCTGTTTCACTCCATTATCATCAGAATTATATTATATCACTGCACAAACATACAATGTTTACGTGGCCATTATGTTGTAGGAAACCACCCCTATCAGTTGAGGCAAAATCAATTCATTCTACAATATGTTGCATGTCATGATATTTAAAACTGGATCAATTTGATTTTATTAATTGAACTTCTATATTGCTTCCAATTTGAACCAATTGTTCACCGTTCCATGTGGCGGTGCAACTCGAAATTATCTCCATTAATAAAGTCTATCTAATATCGAACTACATAATGTGCGCAATTGTGCATACTGATTTTTAGAAAGTTTGAAATTCAAAACGACTGATAAATAGGGTGTGCATGCACACCGAACTCAAGTTGAAATTTTTTAGATGACTAGAAGAAGCTCACCTAAAATCCCAAAATAAGGACTCTTCTGGACTTCAGTAGAAATTCGAGTTTGAGCTTGGTTTGTTTGGTCAAAACCTAATTAACGAGCAATATTGCGCACACACTCGAATTATGGCTCATGCATGTAAGCTTGTTTAATTTAAATATACTTATAAAATATCAGTGAAATATTTTTGATTATGATCGAGCTTGGTTCAAGTTTGGTAATTTTGAATATGAATCAAATGATAGAAAAGTTCGCTAGTCCGTTGGATTTGTTTGTACCCTTAGTCATGGTATTGTTACTTGGTCTAGATTTTCTGAGAATATGATAATTACACGTTCCAGGAACTTCAGTATTCGGCAGCTACTTAAGAAAGTGTTTTTCCCTTCTTTTATTTCTTTATAGTTTAGGTGAAAGCAACGGTTACATGTGTAGGTATCATTCTGAATCTGGCTGGCAGACATTATTAGAGGTTATAGTTGAGCATTATGGACTAGAGGTGGATCAGGCTGCCATAACTATATTTATATGCTTCGTCCCGGTTGTAATAGATGCTTGTGTAAAGCTCTGGGTATGTTGCCTCTCCATATTCTATCTTTTTGTTTTATTTTTACTCATCTACTATTTCCTTTTTTAACAAAACTAATCTAGCCTTACCTGAGGTTACTCCAATCATTATTTCATAAAAAATCTAGATGAATAAATTAAGAAAAATGTAATGCGCGGACATCCCCAATATTCCTATAAATTTTTCAGCTACCAGTACAAGTTAGTAATATATCCGATGTACACACTTTATGTAACATCATGTGATTTAATCTTGGATTAGAAATTCCAAACGTGAAAGCAAGCTCAATAGATATTTTAAAACCAAACCCGATCCCATGTTGTTATCTGCTATTCATTTTTGAAATAATATATGCATGATTTGTGAGTTTATGAATGTGTTGTACAAATATCAAATCGTTATGGGTCAGAGAATGTAATCTGATGATGACTTTTAAAATCATTAAAACACCTTCCAGTTGTCTGAGAATATCTTAGCATTTAACTGTTTTCCTAGTCTTAATGTAGCATTCTCAGTATTCTAGTCTTAAGATATCTATTTTAACTTAATGTCGAGAAGTTTCCACTAATCCTAAGTTATGTCAAGGACTTCAGAGAGCTTAATCTATTTGAAAGTTCAAATCTTATGTGCTGGCCTATTTGCTGTGAGGAAAACAAGATGATGCAAAGAGTTGTGTTAATAAATAAAACCTATCATGTGTGACATAAATATCGGTTCCACTTAATTTGTAGAAATGTACTGAAAGGCCTTGTTGACATATTTCATATCTCCTCGATAAATTCAAGAATCACATTGGGACAAAGATTTTCTTCAATTCCCATTCATATGAGCCCTTTTGTTCATAAAGGTTATCATGCATGTGGATTAATTGTTGATTATTTTCTATCTTATGTAATATAGTTCGACATCTTGCTTTATATAATAGGTGCATGGTTTGTGGTAATATTGCTTTATGTGATAAGTTCATAAGTGAAAATACAATGAGCTCTCCTCTTTAGAAATCGTAACCTTTTGGTACCTTTTAGAAATGGGGAAGATCTTGTCATAATAATTGATGAAACACTCCCAGGCGTCACGGTTGACTACTGAACTGGTGAAAAACAACTTATGAAATGGTCTAAACACAGGTGGCTTAATGTAATGAATACTCACAGTGGATTATGTTTGTATTTCGGGTTCAATACGTCATTTGGAGATTCTTCTTATTTGCCTTTTTCACATTTCTAAAGTCCATAAGCTGTCCTCTCTTGCAGAAATGTAAGAAAGAAAATAAAACTAGCATTTGAATCAGTTTTTACAGTCTCTCCTTTAAGAAATTTTCTCTCTCGCTATCTCATCTTATTCTATTCAATCGATTTCCGGCATTTTGTTTGCTTACAGATATTCTAAGCATTTTGCTAATCTTTGTTTTCTTTTTTCAGTTATTCAAATACCTGCCAAAATTATCCGCGAAGGTGTCGACTATTTTCCAAGAAATGAAGAGGCACTAGCCAGATACGTATTTTTTGTCGGAGGGTCATCTTCCACTTTGTTGAAGAATCTTGCTACAACTTGCATTCTTTTACCTCAAGTTCGGTTATCTCGCTCTCTCTTTTTTTTTTTTTATTTCTTCATGGAAATATAAAGATGATGCAGAAGATTTTGAAAGCTTGGCCAAGTTGTATGTCCATGCATGAAACATGTTAGGAGTTGGAGGTTTTTCCCTCTGAACACCTTATATATCCGGCTAATCTCGTAGTTCATTTCTGTTAGATCAAGGAACAAAAATTTTAACTATTGATAATAATCGAACTAGAAAGTTTTAATTATTAATTATATTATGTTTGGTAATAAACCCTAGAAGCGTACAATCCCAAAAACTTGTCTATTGAATGGTGTATCTTCTAGAATTTATACGTCGATTTTTATTAGTTTAATATATCAATGTGATACATTTATAATATCATCGGCCCCTTGAGAAGCCGACATCCACGTCATCCTATTCTAGACGATTTTTACTCACTTTTTTTGATGATAGTCCTTTTCTAAGTCTCTCTTTCCGTTGCTCCGACTCTCAACGAGAGTATTAACACTATAAACCCAAGAAAGATATCATCCCAAAAGCTTGTTTGTTGGGTGATGTAGTTTTCTAGAGTTTATAAAACACTATTTATTAGTTTAATATATTAACTTGGGATATTTGTATCATTATCGGCCCTCTGAAAAATCGTCGTCTGCGATGGCGAAATATCTTTTGAATAAGTTTATATATAAAATTTATCAAGAAGAAGAAAGTATTTGTTAATTCTTAAATGATAATTTGATAATAATGTTTGAAATAAATATCATAATTATTTGGTTAATTTTTCACTTTAAATTTAATAGAATAATTTTAGTTTATACCATAACCGAAAATAGTGATATTAGATATCGAGCTTTGGCCTAAGTGATCTCACTCACTTTCTTAAGTGACTCAAATTCAAGCTCTCTCTACCTCATAGTTTAGGAAATATATATATAAAAAAAGAAGAGTGAATGCTTAATTAAAGTTGTAATATATTTTTCCTTGGAAAAAGATATATAAAAGAAATTTATGGAATTCTAGTAAAAACTTCATCAACACACCAAGATTTATTTATTCGACATAATTTAAGTTTAATTAATAGTATTAACTGTATAGATGGACAAAAAATCAACTAACTATTAACTAGGGACAATTACTCCCCACTTAGTTAAAGTTTTAAACAACAATCAGAAATATTTCGATTTTTGCAAAACAATTTAATTATGCAAATGTAAGGGTAATTTGATCTGATATATGTGGAGTGAGTTGGAAAAAATGAGCCAGCAGGGGGGTTCTAAAACAAATTTACTTCAAATATTCGAAAAATCATACAAAAATACTCCATTTATCTAATATTCTAATGTGATAAAATATAAATTTCATAATAACTTCGATTTCTATATTTTATAGATGTTTTTACAATAGCTAAACTTATAATATAAAAAACAATTCATATTTAAATTATTATTTTAATGTAGTAGGNTTTTTTTTTTTTTTTTTTTAGTCAGGGTAACAAGTATCTAAATGTTGATGGCATCAAATTTGCAATATCTTTTGGGGAAAAAAAAAGATTTTAAGAGTTCTGCTTGTAGGATCACATGTCTCGAGCAATGATAAAGTTATATTCGATTATAAATATGTATCCGAGTTTAACGAAAAAATAAAATATCTCAAACTCCAATTTTTGACGATAAAAACTTGTTACAACATGAAATTAAGTGAGGAGATCGAGAGAAGTATTTGGATAGATGATTTTTCGGGAAATGCTCCCGTGTGTCATATTGTTGGTGTTGTGTCGTTTAATCTGATTGGTTAGATTACTCATAAAAAGAGGGACCTCAAATCTTAATGGGTAATAATACGATGTATTTGCTAAAGACAACACTAACGGTAAGGTAAAGCAAGACTAATCTCGATGAATTGAGATATCACCAGAAGTGACGCACAACCCCAAAGCCCCTCTCGCATTCAAAGGCCTAACAATCCAATCCATTGGCACCCATATCGGTGAAGCTCCTCAAGTCCACCTATTGCTTGCTATGATACTATGTGTTGCTACAAGTATAAATAAGTAAAATTGTATCTCGATTAAAAACTATAGTTTTTGACTAAGTGGTAACTGTTTGATCTTACAAAATCTAAGTCGCTCCACTTGTTATATTTTACAAGTTTTTTTTTGTGTGTGGGAATGAGTCAACGAATTTGATCCATTTTGAACTTTAAAAAAAAAAGGTTTGGTAAAAATAGGCATGATTATACGTTTGTATGTAATTTTAGTAAATAAATATAATTTTTTTATAGTTCAATTTGAGTTAGGGTCATTGACCTAAATGAACATTTGTGGGCAATTCCACCATCGAAGAAAGCGGAAGCGGAAGATGCTAAAATAATCGGTTTCTTCAATTAAAAAGTAATCTGTTAAAACAACTTTTGCCACCAATTCTCCTTTTCATTTTCATTTTCATTACACATCATACATACATCGTAGGATAAAATAATTAGTATTGAAATAAATTTAAAAATAACTAAACTTAAACATCTAAATAATTTACTCACATGGGAACATGATATTAAATGAATAATAAAGACCCAAAAAAAAAGTCAAATAATGTTGCAAATTGTATTTTGGTTTAAAGAAAATTAAATGCGACATTCATTAGAAACATCAGTTTCTTCCATCCGTGAACTTTAAAGAACTCTTGGATATGTTTGCTTTTGTTTTGGGGATTTGAAGCCATTGGAAAAACGGTTCCAAATTCTTTCACTTGTTTCAAAATAAATAGAATTTTTTTTTAAGAATTGAGAAAAATTTACAAACCAATGCGTCTTACTTTGTCCAACAGATGAATGCAACCGGTAGTCTCTAGTTGTCATCATTTCAGAAAGTTTCGAGTGCGATCCAACTGCTTGCACATGATGTTCCGGGCGATAATATTGGCTAATACTCGAGGATCGATGCATCAACAGTGTTGGAATGCTTGAAAATATTTTACATGGGGTGTATGATATATTTTCTAAGTAATATTTGAGACGTTACTCGAAAAACTGTCGAAAATGATGAAAGGTGATATCCCGAGATGCTTGGAAGCATCGATTGCATGCATTAGCTTGGAAGAATTTTCCGACAGCATGTGCAGGATAATATCAAAGTGGACTCCAAAAAAAACTTTTAAGCATACGAATAGCAGTTGCATGGCATGCATATTTCAGCATATTAAAATGCAACAAGGACATCAACGTGCTGTAGAGATCTGATTTGTTCTTAAATTTTGCAAAAGGTGAAGCTCCCCCAATGCAGTTTGAGGTGAACGAGAATAAGTACAACATGAGTTACTGCTTCGCCGATGATATTTATCCATCTTGAGCTACCTTTGTAAAAATCATCCCTAAGTCCCTTTTGCAAAAATAAAAAAATAAAAAAAATTTACACGTTATCAAGAGTGGGTGAGAAAAGATGTTGAACTAGAATTTCATGTACTCCAAGCATGTTGACATATATTGAGAGACTCATCTCACATGTGAGATCCAATTGATTTAGATTATATAATGAGAACTTGTATAATTCTCCATGATATAATTATTGAGGACGAAAAAGATGATAAGTAGGAAGATTGTGATTTGCCAGCTCGAGATGACAAATATGTGCTCTAGATGTTGTCCTTTCAAGTGATCTTACCGTAGAGTTCAGTGCATTTCTGGAGCAACGTTTCATCATTCATAGCCAAGAATTGCACCACAGACTTCAAAAGAACTTGATCGAACTTATTTGAAATTTACATGAGGATGCATAGTTGAATTATTTCATTTTTCAATTATTTGTATTTTAGTTTTTTTTAAACATGAATATTTTTCTAATTATGTTTTAAAATTTAATTATATGTAATTGTATTTTGTAATTATGTACAATTGTATTGTTTTCAATTTAATAGAAAGTTATTAAATGAAATAAAAAATTAATATTCCGATCAATGTAGAAATATACGATGAAATTATCAATACTGACAACGATTTCGATCTCACCAACTTGTATGAAGATGCTCTTACAGATACTACATAATACAAATAAAAACTTCTGTCTTAATTTTTCACCCGCCACCAACTTAAAGACTGGGACCCCCATTTGCATTAATCTATTTTCTACAAAATTTAAATTTCCAAATATTTTAATCATAAATTTAATCGACAGATACGAACAGTAGATTTTTTTGTTTTTACAGGATTCACAACATTATTGGGGATGGGTTGAAAAGACACGACATGTAAGATATTCGTTAAGCTTCTGCTGGAACCTGCAAGTTTCAAACTACAACCACTAATTAGCGACATTATTGTGAATTATGAAGCTGTATATCATTTTCGTATATTCTCATCTATTTCTACCATATAAAATTGACATATAATACATATATTATGATCTTAAAACGATATAAATACTCGTGCGTCCTCGTAAGCATTGTACCTGTCGGGGGTAGATTATGCTAATGTAAATATGTTGTCATGAACGTATAGATTCTTGAATCGTTCAAGATCTACGAGTGAATAAACTTATAGATCATTATATTTATCAATATATATATATAACTTATCATCTCTGACACTAACTGAAAATTTAGAGTTCGGTTCCAGCAGGCGATACTAGTCCGAGTGTAAACTTCAAATTTAATCTAAGCTTGAAATCGCAAAGGAAACCGTTAGAAGGGGTCGGGAAGGTGTCCCGTCGTAGTCCTTCCGACGCTCAAGTCAGAAAATGAGAATACAATGAGAGAGCAGTTAAGGGTGCTGTTGAAAGTTGATATAGTGAATGAATAAATTGGACGCTAAAACCTGATATTTATAGGAACGTACTTAGGCCGGAGTCCAGAATCTGGATTGGGCCTAATCTTGATGGGCTAGTCATGAGATATCAATCTCTTTTATCATACATTTTTGTCATGTCATCTCAAGAACCAAACAACCGGAACCAGATCCTTTGCTGTGCAAAGGACCTCAACAGTGCTATCAAACGACATAGTATTGTTAGTGTTTTTTATTGTTTCAATTAGGCTTGCTAACGACATGGCCCAGATCATTGATTTAACTTAATAGAAATAAATTATATACATTATTTCAAATAACGTAAATTTAATTAGAATTTAATATGTCATTCATTAAAATTTTATGCTTTAATTAAATTTTTTGTTTAGTTTAATTTTTTAAGTAAAGTTTGTCAATTATTTATCATTGAATTATTTTTTAATTTTAACTGTAATACACACTACAAGAAAAATGATTTTCCGCAGCACGTCATCAACAACGTGCATTGAAAGCACGCTGCGAATATTACTTTTAACAGCGTGCACTCATATGTGCGTTGTTGATATTATTGCAGTTGACAGTATTAACGGCGTGCATTAAAAGCACGCTGCGGATAAAAGAACGCTGCGGTGCGTTTATGTGTGCCGTTAAAAAATTATATAAACGACAGCGTGCATGTAAATGTGCTTAATATTTAGCGACGTTTTTTTGAAAACCGACGCAATATTTAGATTAGCGATGATTTCAAAGAAACCGTCGCTAAATTAGCGACGGTGTAAGTAAAACTGTTGCTAATGTTAGCGACAGTTTAATACAACCGTCGCAAAATTCAAATTAGCGACTGTTATATTATAACCGTCTCTAATAGCGACGGTATAAGTACGTCGCTATTAGCGACAAATTAAAAACCGTCGCCATTAGCGACGGTTTAATATAAAACTGTTGCTAAGAGCGACGGTAAACCCAAACCGTCGCAAATTGTCTTTAAATATCGCCAGTCGATCCATTTCTTACCACACCACTTAAAAACACTTAAAATTTTTTTCTCTTAAGCAATTTAAGTTTCGATTTAATGTACGTTCTTTTGTTTCAATTTTTTGTAAATTTTTAAGTGTTAGTTAAGATGAATATTGTTATTATAATGTACGTTTTTTTAAGATTTATTAAATTATAAACGTAATTTTTTTTATTGTAATATCAAGATTAGCGACGGATTTGACATAAACCGTCGCTAAAATTAGCGACAGTTATTTTAATTCGGTCGCTAATTAGCGACATGATTTTTGAAACACCGTCGCAATGTAGCGACGGTATTTTAAAATATCCCGTCGTTAAGTAGCGACGGAATTTTAAAACCGTTAAAACCGTCGCTGGTTATGCTATGACTATCAACAGCGTACGTAGGCACGCCGCGAATAATAGTTTTAACGGCGTGCCTACGCACGCTGCGGATAAATGTATTAACGGCGTGCTTATACACGCCGTGGATAATCTTGAACTTTCAACAGCTTGCAATTTTGCAGCGTGCAATGTGCGCCAAGAAAAGCGAATTTGCACGCTGCGAAAAGCCATTTTTGTTGTAGTGACAATTTGGGTCGTCTTTTTGCAAGCTCAACAAAAAAATTCGAAAAATTATAAGAAACAAGAAAAAGGGAAAAAAAACATAATAAGGTGTAGTTTGATAGCAAAACATTACACAACAGAGAATCAGGACCCCAAACAACCATTTTTGTCGAGTCCGAGTGGAATTGAATTAAGGCAGCAGGCCCGGCCCTAGTTTATATAAATTTTAGACATAAGAGTGTGGTTATAAATGCTGCAATTATGTTGTTGGCAAATATGTGGACACATTTGTGGTTTAACAGAAGAGTACGTTAGAGTTCGGACTACGAGGTAGGAGGAGGCTTCTTGTTCCGCAACCATATTTCCCATCATGTCATGTATTTTATAAGAACATGAATGCTGATCGAAATAAAGCCCGATAACTGAGCACTCGGTATCAACTCAATAAGATATAAAGTGAGATTCAATGCAATTTAAACTTTGATCTGTCGGCACTCACGGTAGAAAACTCTAAGGCCATAAAAAAAAAAGGAAAAAGAACAGTTGAAACAAAAGATTTACATGGGGTTGCATCCCCTTATGATGATGCATGTGGTGAGTGTATTTTTGACTAGGCAAATAAAGAAAGAAGAAAGAAGTCACATGGGAGGAGTCTGACATATTGAACTCTATTGCATAATTTGGTACACATGATAGGATAAACATGTGATATATAATATAATGATAAGTTAATGATAAATAAGATGTATGATATTATATTTAATGTTTGGTATGATTTTAATAAGAGTGATTAAATTTATATATTAGATTGTGATGACAAAATTAACCTTATCATAATAAATTTTATAATTTCAAAATTGTTGCTTGAGTTCATATTTTTTATCTGTTCATGCGCCGACATTGTTTGCATGATTTATTTATTTTTACCTAATTTTATGTATTATATAATATGATAATTGAGCCCTTGATTTTGTGAGTCAAGTCAAATATCAATTTTTAAGGTTAATCGAGTGATACTAATAATTTTATTGGGATTTATAAAAATCATATATATAATTATTTCGAGTTCATTTATGTAATTATCATATTATATAATATATAAAAATAAATAAAAATATTTATTTGATTTTAATTTCTACCTATTAGTAGAGATTTATAAAAATCATTTATATAATTATCATCTAGTGATACTAATTTAGAACTTGATCATATATATGATTTTTATATATTGAGGGCAATTGAGTCATTTGTGGTGTTTTTTTATCATTAAATTAAAATTATCACACCTAATAGAAGGGATATTTTATCCTTATAAAAAATTATTGGACTTTTTAAAATGTTACCAAACGTGAGATAAAGAGGATTATTTATCAATCACTCACTTATCCCGTGTACCAAACTATGACTATGTGTGTTCCCTATCAATGGACAGGGATATCAAACTGCTGGTGAACTGAAGGGCTGAAACTGAATCGATTTGAGTTGAAAAGGGATGTTTTTCATTTGTTCTTTAGTTAAGACCTCTCCCTATCGTCTTCATTTCGTGGGGTCAGACGTCCCTATATATCAAATAAAATAAATAGCCATGGTTTTTATTCAAAAACCCATCTCGTTTCTAAATCAAAACCTTGGTGGTAGTATGTTTTTCGATGAGGGAGCACTAATCTTGTTCACCACCTATCTTGTACGCTGCCCCCTATAGGTGAATTCTTGATGTAGGATAAAAAAAAAAACCATTTATTGATCCATATCTATATCTCTAGGCACGCACTCTGTTATTCGAGCATTTAAACTTATTCGGTTTCATCCGTTTTGCCCGATGCATTATTCTACGGTGTTAGTTGTGCTTAAAGACTCCTACCTAGAATTCAAGAGCTGCTGCAGTCTTTACCGTCACAATTCAATGCGTTTTTTGCTTGGGAATAATCAATCACCTTCAAGAGGGAAATGCTTGGATTTTCGGAGGGCTGTTTCTGTAATGGAAAGGGATTCTTCAAAGGGGTGGGAGAGGGAAAATTTAGATCTGCATAGTGAGAAGTCTGATGAAATCCCAGAAAAATATGGTCGCTCCGCATGCCCATCAGGCTGTAATTTATGTTCATACGGTGATGAATTAGGAATCTGCTCGTTTTCGATGCCTCCCGCGTCTGAATCCGCCGCTGTCCATTCTGCAGATGGTTACTGGAAGTTTAGTTCTTCGCCTCAGCACAGCAGGAAGATATATGGTACTGTTTCAGATTGTTCTGAGGCCTCTGTCTTATTTAGTGAGCGAATGCATATTGGTTTAAATCTTGGAAAACCGAAAGAGTACTGGGATAACTTTTTTCCAATGAGCGCTAAAAGTTTGGTTTCTACAATTCCTGTGTCGGGTATCGTCCCGAAAAGATCGAGAGCCTATTACCCAAACTTTCAGAATCCTTTCTGTCAAGTTGATGGGTGTAATCTTGACTTGACCTCAGCAAAAGATTACCATCGCCGCCATAGAATCTGCGAAAGACATTCCAAATGCCCGTCAATAACCGTTTCCGGGAGTGAACGACGTTTTTGTCAACAATGCAGCAGGCAAGTGTGTGATAAATATAGCAGTAGCGTTTGGAAATAAAAAAAATATGTTAAAAAAGTTTATACTTTCAAGATTACTAAACGTCATTTGATCTGAATTTCTTGATCGATATTTGATATCTGAAGGTCACTGTTTCAATGTCTTTCTAAGGTTACATGACTTGTCTGTATTTGATGACAAGAAGAGGAGTTGTCGGAGGCGACTCTCAGACCATAATGCAAGAAGGCGAAGGCAGCCACCAGATTCTACTAAGCCCAGCTCACCTGGAGTGCTCTCTACTGCATTATATGGTGTTATTTCAACCCTTCCAAACTCAATCTTCCTAAGTTCATATTCCTTGACTCCTCAACATATATCTTTTTTCGTTGAAATTAGCAGATCAGAGGCCACATAATTTTTTAGTGGACAGGCTTTCAGCCCCAATTTTGAATCAAACATGGGAAAATACTAGCATTTCCCTGGCAGCTCCCTCAAAATTTGGTGGACTCGAAGGGACGATATGCTTTTCAGATAACAAGATTCATGATTCTGTTCCCAGTCTTCAAATTGACCAAGAGGTGCTACCCGCCATCCAGATTCCAAGTCCTCAGAATCTTGATCAATGTATGTCGTCAAATTCTACTCCTCGTCTATTATTTGTTTGTTTATGTTATGTGCATTGTACTCAGTTTGAATATTACTTATGTTTGTAATTCTGTAACACCAAATAGAGCATCCCCTTTGAGCCGCAATCATGATCCTGTTCCCTCTCCTCCTTTGTACGGCTACATCTCTTTAACATAAAAAAAAAAAAAAATGAAACATGAGCACCATTTTAGAATTTTCGCAAACCTAATGTGAGATGCCTAAAATTGCCTTCATAAGTTGGGTCTCGAACCTGCTTTTCTTCGCTACAATCTATAACATTATGTTATATATATATATGTTATCGACACTGATCCATCTTTCGTAAGTCGCTCCTAGTACGATAACAAGGATATATGTTGTCGAGCCTAACTTACAAGACCAAACCGTAATCTCCTTCCGCCATATCCTGTTAACTGGATGTGGCTCTTGCACTATATTAGTCATCTCTCGAGAAACCATAGCCCAAAATGACCTAATATTTTAATTTGTGATTGGAGAATCTATGCCTGTTAGTTGGCCATAAATACTGCTCTGATCTAATGAAGTTCTACTCACTGGGGAAATACTTTCTCCAAGAATTCGAGCAAATGGAAGACTATCCAAATCATGGTTTCTGTTCCATCCAATGTCGTGACTTAATATAAACTTAACTGTCACAGGTTTGAATGTATCTCCGGCTAATCCTCAGGCAACACCCGATCTTCTGAGCGTTCACTCTCTTCTGTCGTCTAATCCTTGGGTATTAAACGAAGCCATTCCCACTCCAACAGCGTATACTACGAATGCAAATGGTCATTATAATCCAGAAAGCCAGTTAGATCCACATCACTGGGCGGCGGCAGCTCTGCTTCAATCGAGCAACTACATTTCAACGGAACAAGGCCGGATTCTGGTTCCCGATCCAGGCACACCCCTGTTGCAAGAATTTCAATTGTTGAGGGCCGATTATGAATCTGATTGCAATTACTCCAACCAAAGAGACTCGTGATTCCATTAATTCGTAACCTGTTTCAACTGGAAGAGTAGATGATATAATCTAGGTTTCTCTCTTTTCAAATGGTTCTTCCCACCTTGTATTCGCTCTCTGTTTTTTGAACATGTATTCGTTTTATATATATTTCTTTATTTTGCCCACAATTTCAGGTAACCCAGCTCATGGAAAATTTAGAACTTGGGTTTAATTCTATCAGTATTTCGGTATCTTTAATTTTTTAGTATACATTATATATTATTTCATTCATCTCAAATATCACAAAAACTATTGACCGGTCGTCTCACGAGTCAACTTTGTGAAACGGAGATTCGATCCAACCCAAATAAAAAAATATTTTTTATGCTAAATATATTATTTTTCATGATCAAATATATATACTTATTTGCTTTTCAAGCATATTAAGAATATTATTGGAAAAATCGATCCTGTTAAAAAATTCCCTATCTATCGTTATTTAAGGAGTATTTCTATAGTATATAAAAAATCGTTAGAATTAATTAGTATATTCGATGTACATAACATGATAGAAGAAATATTACTAAATGGATAATTGACTGTATATAATTCTAATGAATGAAGTTACTAAACATGAACATCTTATATTAACTAATTTTGACACTTATTTATATGCACATTTCATTTCGGGATATCAACTTCGTAGTATACCGAAATTCTGATATTTTTATATACTTCATTTCTTTCCAAATCAATTTTATTTTTTAGTTATTACATATACATACATAAATATATGACATTTTATAAATTTTAAGCATACATTTATCATATTATTATTACTTACTGTACTCTTATAATTTTTAGCAACAAAACTATTGGTTTGGTGGTCCAAGGTGATATTTGTCTTGCGGAGCATAGTGCCTCGGAATGTCTTATCTAAAGTTATCTAATATATTTATATAAACATATGAATTGGATTCTCAATTATGTATTTATTTTGTATCCTTTGACATTTTAAGATTTTGATATTTCTATCTTTTGGTATTCTGTATAATTTTGATCCCTTCATTAATTATTATTATTTATTTATTTATTCATTCATTGAAAAAGATGATAAATATTTGAGTATGCCGTTGATTGCATGTGGGCGGGAGTCTGGAGCTGTTTATGTTGCATTTTATGGTTTCTTCGGGAGGTGCAGTGGCAAAAGATTTTGTTTAGATCTGTTTTCAATTACTGCTGTCGTTGTTCATTTTTCGTATGGGGCATTCTTGTATTTTGACAAGCCTTTGTTGGCGTAGAAAATATTTTATTTTATTTATTTATTTATTGTGCTTAAGATAGAGGAACCTATAATCGGTGTCCCCTTATGAGCATGAAGTAAACTCTTCACTTTAATGTAATATCCTACAACACATGTTAACAGGTAAACACATTGTGCAATAGTCTAGCTCAAGAAAATGTTTGTAGAGCAATCAATTTCATGACCATTTGGCTATAGACTTGCCTGTTTTACTAACTTGGATGACCCTAGAGTCCATAAAAAACAATAATATTTTATTGTTGCGTTGGTTGTGAAATCTGCTTTAATTTTTAATATGTTTTACTTCAATGTTTTATGCAAACTAATTGTAGTAATTCATATAAATTAGAGAACACAAAAACAGTATAACAATCTGACTCACTACTTAACAGGCTTTTCTTTTCAACAATTAGGAAATCTTTGACCGGAGGAATTATACTATATGCAATAACAAAAAGATAATTTAATCTTTCACCAAATTTTTTAGTATAAATTAGATAAGATGAAATATAAATAGTGATAATATGATATCAAAAATAACATAAATGACTTTTATTTTGTAAATAATCAAGTAATAAATCTATTTTTACCATGATTATAAATAAAAATTCATATTTGAATTATAATCTGCTGTTGTTTTTGTATGATATACAAATATTATTATCTTATGAAATCATGATTAAAAAAATAGTATGAAACATACAACTTAATTTAACGATGTTTTTTTTTATTGAAGGAACAAAAAAAAAAAAATAACTATCTTCATTTAATGCTGATTCAAAATTGCATGAAATCTTTCGATTTTCCTATTTTTCATCTAATGTGTTTACGGCAAAAAACGAGTCCACGAGAAATGAATTATTAATCTTCCAATTACTAGGACACTCATTGATGGATCTTTCAACTTCGACCTCGTTAGTTTTCACGTGTGAAACACGTGTTTCTTACTAGTAAATTTAAAATATTTCAATTATTTATTATTATTGTTCACATTAACACACTGAAATTCAATTTTTATGAACGTGGTGTGATATTCACAAACATTTTTAGCTTTTAGGAGGAGGTCCAATATGAAATGGAATAAATGAGGAAATAACCTCTCAAGGAATCCATTTTGATGAACAAGTTTATATTTCTCCTCGCCATATAACTATTGTTCCTTTTCACATATACCATCGACTCCCTCGTAGGCTAGCATTGAAGTGTCTCTACTCTCTACTGCCCTTTTTGTTTTGATATTTGGGGAGGGGCTTTATATGAGTCTCAAACTCGAGATCTTGTCTCACCTGAATAGGGTATATGTTACTTTTATCTCTCTACTAATTTTGACGACGAATCCAAGAAGCACAATATGCAATCTCCATTTAATTTTTATATATAAATATACTAAGTTGGATAGAAACTTTCTAGTGTGCAAGAGCCCACTAATGCCTCAACATAGATATATCTATGAAATCTTTGGGAAGCTCTTCTTCTCTGCCACCTCCTTGGTATTTTCTTCCCCAGCCATGGACATGTAAAAAATTAAGAGCAGAATTGGCAACTATGGAGGATTATATGCACAATGCGGCATGTAACACTCTAGTTTTGCACTCATGGAATGGTCAAATAAAAATGCAAATTATGCTGCAAGATCAATCTTCTTTACATATTGTGTTGGTACGGTCTCACATATCTATGTCTGTGAGATAGTTTTATTCAATCTATATTAAGAAAGAAAAATAATATTTTTGACATAAAAATTCATTTTTTTTATGAGATAGATCGAGTACGAGCCTTGTCTTTGTGGGACGGTCGCTTATGTGTTTTTGTGTTACACTATTTAGCTCTAATATATACAATTTTGTTAATGATGATCCTTTAAAAAAATTTGATTCTCAGTTATTACCATGTTTATTTATTTTGCTTTTAATTTATATTTTACCTATTGAATATTTGTTTATTTATATTTTATTTAATATAACGAAATAATTCTTAAAATTTTATATTTCTTAATTATATAAAAAAAAATCATATTAAATATCATAACTAAATCAAAAATTTGAATTAAAATAAATAAAATATATATTCATGTATTATGTTACTCACACAACATATGTGTTCGTCGACGGTTAAAATTATACATATTAACACATTACTTATGAATTAATTAATTTTAATTCAATAAAACCTCACACACACATTGTTTTTAAGCTAATCTAATTGACTATTGGTGTCCGTTAATTTTCAAACCCTCCCGCGAAGACTTTGTTTGGCATTCCAAGATTCCCCGCTACTCCAAGAACACCAATTCTTTGGGAGTAATTGGGATTTTTCACAAGCGTATGCATGATTTCAGTTCAGCTCTTTGTATTGGGTATCTGTTTGACAAGTCTGAAATTTCTCCACTATTTTACTTCTTTTGATACGATCAGACTTTAATCGGTTACTTTTGATTGGTCTTATGGAAGATTCTAATCAACAGAGCCTCGATCGATTCACCCCCCTTTCATACCCCGGTTTGTTCTTTTACATACATCGATTGTACGTGTGTGTTTTTATATTCTGTGTGGGTGTTCACAATCAAGAATCAATATGTGTTAGTCTACTCTTGAATGTGATTGAGAATAGGGTTGTAGTTGAATGTTTATGGCGGAAGATTTTCTTTCTTGCAAGGACATATTAGTGAACTGGTCAACTTTTTTAACGAAATTAACAGTTCTGGAAATTAAGGATAACTTTTCTTTTCTTCTTCTTGTTTTTAGAATCGAGCACTTAAATTTGTGAAATTTAACTCCCAAAGATTATCAAATCGCGGTTCATGAGAATTCTTATTGTTTGAAGCCTTATTCATGTTTGCACGGGTGGATTTCTTCATCGTGGTTCAGTTATCTGCGTACGCAGGAATGCTCATCCCATGGCTCCATTTGATTGATTCAGTTTTCTGATTTTTGTACTTCTTGAAGTTAATAAAATGGCACTTGTCATCCCTTATCAATTTATGCAATGACTGTTTTACCGATTTATTTTAATTGGAATGGATTTCTGAAAGTTATTTCCTTGTTTCATACTTCCAATTTGCTTGTTTGCTCTCACCTCATCATATAATGCATATTAGAACTACGGAGTCTTCTGCCTCATTGTTGGTCAATATATCCATTGATCGACAGCAAATTACTCGGTCTTTACTAATACATGTGCATATAATTAACAAGTCTTGTAAATTTTCCATTTCTTTATTTGTAAGTTGTGTTCTGCCTTGGTAGATGCAGATAATGGAGCTATTGAGATACATAACATGACTGAACAGGTGTTCTACTTCAAATTATTAAGTACTTGGTTTTTGTGCCTTCAGAGTTCTACATTATAATTTGCTAGAGTTTTTACTCCATGAGTCCATCTCTTTGAATTTTCTATGTATGTCAGTCAAGTTTTCCAGTCTATGAAATGGTGTCTTCTACTAGTCCTTTCCCTGATGAAGCAATCTCAGGTGCTTTAAGAAACAACCAGGACATGCTTTCAACTACTGAAATAAGTGGAGGTCAGTCCTCTAACGCTCATCATCTCTTTGGTCAATGTTGTCAGTATTATTGTGTTCAGGCATGGAACGATCCACGTATCAAGTAGCTAACTAGGATAGTCAGCCATGGTTCATTAAAGATATCAATTTATATTCAATTTAATTATTTCTGGCATACGATCCTTACCGATCTCCCATCGACTTTAAGTTTGCTGAGACTCTCTTTTATTTATCAAGATAATTGTCTATTGATTGTGCATGTAATGTCACTTTTTTGAGTTATGCAAAGCTTAATTACGGTTAGCCACCTTGAGTATTCCGCAGTTGAAATCATCTGTTGATAATTTTTTAGGTTAGAAATACATATTTCAACAATGAATGCTTAATATCAGGGCTCAAAAAATCTGGTCAAGCCTGGCCAATAGCCAAATAATGAACCTGACCTGATTGAACCAGGATTTGAAACTGGATATTTGGTTCCTAAGACTGACTGTTACTCTTATATGACCTCGGGTTACATGGGTCTGGTTGATACCCCTAATTAGCAGTCTTGATGAATAGGAAGGTTGTGAATATTGTTGAAAAGACCTTGATGTGTCAATATAACGAGTTAAGTTCAAGAATAATGTGAGGAAAATGAGTATTCACGCTTTCATCCTTTAGAATTCATTACTCATTGACGGTTGCAAGAAATATGATGAACTACACGAAGAAACTAATTAATCATGAAAAAGGAAACTAAATCACCTAAAGAAGGAAGGAATGCAACCGACAGAAACGTTGACAGTATAGTAGAAGCCAAGATTTCAACAAATTTGGTATATGTAGTCCTTAACTCTTTGCAACAGGATCATATATTTATTCCACACCCCCTCTTTAATAAAACTTGTTTGTATGGAATAAAAATCTACGCTCTCCCACCTTTGCAAAATAATTTATGTACAAAATAATATTCTTAAATAATTATTTGGATTTATAATCATACAATGGGAATGACCTGAGTCAACAATTGAAGACACATACCAGTTTTTTGAGGTACCTCAATAGGCTTGCGCATGGTTCTGAAACTGGTGATTGTGGTTCCAATGGTAGGTGGAACTTGAATTAAACCATCTTTAGATATTTCGGTTCTGGTTCCAAACATTTCTGGTTCAATTCGATTTTAATCAAATTTGACTGGCTCAAATTGTAGCAGCCAAGGAAAACAATAGCGGAGAAACTTAAGAGGTGATCAAACTATCAACGTCAATGTGTTCAATTATTCAAAACTTAAATAAAAAAATTTCTCTGTCTTTCTTTTTTACTTGGAATCACAAAAAAAAAAGAGGTTGGGCATAGTTTATGCTTGTGGCAAGGTACACAATGTGAAGACATTGTATATTCTAAGATATTTTTAGTTATGATGATTTCTAATAGTTTATAACAAACCAATCTAAAATGATTTGATAACTTGGTTGTGGTAGTGGGAGAAGATAGGTGGCTTCAAACATTTTACATGACTTATCGTTCACCTTTTTTTCTCATGGAAAGATGCCTATGAGTAATTTTTCAACCATAAACCTTCTTCCTTATAGTATAGATAAATCAAGTAATTCGAGTTCTATAAATTAAATGGTGGGTAAATGGTTGTGATTCCATATGGTTTTCTATTTCCAGAAATCGAAGCTAAACTTTGATTCTTTGTTTCGGTTACGGTTTTAGATATCGAATCAAAACCAAAAATGCTTTAAGTTTTGTTTTTCTGAGACTGTTTTAATTTCAATTCATGGTTCAAGCCATATCATGGTCAAGTGTTATCAAAGTATCGATGAACTTACCTTTCTGTGCAATTAGACATGTTCCAAAACCAAAGCAGACAGATGCTAGGATTGTAATTGGTTGATTTGTGTTAGCAACTTTTGGAAACCGTCAAATTGTTCCTTATTGAAAGGGATGCCCTTGCCCATGGGTTTATAATCTGCTAGTTTTCCATGCAATCTTCATCATTTGCCTGTTGTATGACAACCATAGGAATGTTCACATGTGAGTCTTTCTTTTTTTGATTGGTTTTCATTGGAATTTGATGCATGTGCTTGCACTGTCTTGGTTTTCACTTGTTGCTTTGTCCTCCATGCATTAGTTTCTGCTACTCTCATGACAAGGAATCAGAAGTGGATTCTTGAAGTGGTGGCATAGGCTATCCTCCAGCTATACGACCTTGCACTAGATTGTGACCGAGTCTAAACTCATCAAAGCTTGTACATGAGCTTCTTCTCAAAGAGTTCTTGTAGTTTAATCCATCATTCGAATTTTCCCACTCATAAATCTCTAATTAATCGAATTGTTGTCTTTGAATGGTTGGGTGATTGAGCTATTAGGTGACACCAAGGTGTCCTTGACGAATCATTAAGTATCCCGAACATCCTTCTGTGACAAATGCATTACTGTTTTCTTTGAAAATTTTGGTTGGCTGGTTGAGCTATTAGGTTACACCAAGGTGTCCTTGACGAAAACCATTAAGTATCCGAACCTCTTTCTGTGACAAATGCAATACTTTTTTCTTTGAAAATTTATTAGTTGCATCCATGCAATACTGTTTACTTTGAAAATTTATTAGTTGCATTCCATATCTCTTTCACTAGGAACATGAATTTATCACCATTCCTTCCTGTCATCGAATTGATTAACCATGTTGTTCTTGGCGGTCCCGGATTTGAATTTGAGGCCCCCCTCTGAAGACTTGATCTTGCTTCCCTTTTCCTTGTAGATACATCAAAATTGATTGATACCTCTGAACATAGTATATGGCATGAGAGCTTGTGAATGGTGAAGGGTGAATTTTGAAATTGCCATGATTTGAGAGTTTTTCAGAGACAACAGTGTTACCTGAAGAAACAGGAGGTGTTGGTCAGTGTTAGCCACCGGATTGTTTTTTGAAAAGAGACTTGGAGTATTTTGAGAGCAACCAGTTTTTACACTTTTATCATATTAATAGAGGATTACCATCATCAAAAAACTACGCAATGAAACTAATTATCAACAAAGAAGGAAACTAAATCAACAGAAGAAAAAGAATCTGTTCAAGAGATGAGAGTTATCAGAATGATAAGATTACGAGAAATCTAGTACATCCATTCCTAGAGACTAGGTGACAAATTTATGGTATAGAGCATTAAGCTGTGAAGTGAAGAAATTGTGTTAGGCATTGTACAGTGAAGAAATCATTTTTGTTATTATCTATACTGTTGATGTTTCTGCTTCATGGTGTTTTTATTCCTGACGAACTTGCTTTGGGTCAGGTTTTAGCAGCTGTAGGGGTGACTGGGTTGAGCATTCAAACTATTATGATGACAACGACTTGTGTGTCATTTGGGTGGGTATTGATAATTGTCTTGGGTCTGGATAATCTTTTCTCGATAGAGAATATTCATAGACTAAAGTGTTTCTCATCTTGTTTAAGGCAACGTACAATGATAGTTCTTTGATGTTCCCTCTTCCTGAGTATGGCTTTGACAGCTGGATGGCATTTAAACAGTTTACCCCACTGTCTAACCCTCAATATGGAGTAACAAATGGTGGTCAGCTCTTCTCTCCACATCAAACACATGTTACTCCTCCTTACAATCAACATGCAGTATTACCTGCCCCATTCCATGTTACTTATGTGCCAGCGGCTTCACATACCGAATTGATTCCATCAGGAAGTGGTAGTCAAGAAAACTTTATCAACAGTACTTATTTTGGGCCAGGGTCTTTCAGCAGAGGAGATCACTCTCGAAATAGTGTCAGTGATCAGTACAAATTCACAAGAGAATATGGACCTAAAGAACCTTTGCCAAGTGGCCCAAGTTCCTTAGGTACCAGCAGGTTATATCTCCATCGAGTTCTGGCTCTGCATATCCTCTACCAATTGACATCAGATCATATGAGCAAAATTTTGCAAAGGTTTGTTTAATGTTTCCTACAAGCACACAAATTAGACAGTTCATGGAACTAGATTACAGCTCACTGCTAGAGAAATAACAACATATGAACAAAATTTTGCAAAGGTTTGTTTAATGTTTCCTGCAAGCACACAAATTAGACAGTTCATGGGACTAGATTACAGCTGACTGCTAGAGAAATAACAACATATTTTTCTCATTGTCGTTGATACTCATTGAAGCTTTACAATAACCACATTTTTCTCATTGTTGTTGATAGTGATTGGAGCTTTAAGTATGATATTTGCTTAAATGTTCAATTTTATTTTCCGCTGGTCATTCAGCTATTACCTTGGCCTGTGGCACTATCCAATAACAAGCATTCACTCAATTACTGAGGTGCCAAATATCCCTCTTTTCTGTGCAGAACAGATCATTTGCATGGTCATAGCACAAGGAAGTATAAAAGGGATCGATTATAATAATCTAAATATGAAATGTTTTGATTTTACGATGTTAAACTGTACAAGTTTTTGTTACTTCTGCCTGTGCAGTTTTTTCTCCTGTTCCTCTTTGCTATTTTATTTTTCTTTGGCTATATAATGCATGCATAATATTTGCGTGGCTAGAAAATGGTGTTGAATAATGGAAAGTTGAAATATTTTGAACAATTTTAAGGCATTCACTCACAGATCCTTTCACATTCCTTGAATTCTAATTTTGTATTGGAGGGCTCAACTTCAGGGCTTTGGATCGACGGTGAACTCCTCACCCCAGCATGGGGCTTATCAAAGAAATGTTGGATCTAGTTTTAATCGAAATCAATTTGCTAAAGACAAAGGTGGAATACGTGGAAGGGATATGAATACTGTCAGTATTTCTGCTGATGCACTTGGCAGCTCAGGTAACCGGAACCGTGGGCCCAGGGATTCGAAGCCAAAAGGCACTAGTTTGCTTGACAAGGACTCTATATCAGACATTAAAGATGACGAATCTACTTCTGTGTTTTGTGCCAACACATTTAACTTACAAGATTTCAAGACTGACTATGAACGTGCAAAATTTTTTGTCATCAAGTCTTTCAACGAAGATAATATACATAAAAGCATAAAGTACAATGTTTGGTCCAGCACACAACTTGGAAACAAGAAGCTAGATGCTGCCTACAGAGGTGTAAAGGAAATGGAAGGCAGTTGTCCACTCTTTCTATTTTTCTCAGTAAGTTAATTGAACTTCTGATCTGACAATTGTTGCATGGGAGACCTTATTTAAGCTCTCTAAAGAGTAAGTAGGTATTTCAAAGAACCAGACTGACATAGTGAATAGACTAGTTATCAATGTGCGCTTACAAGCTTAATGACATTATCTTGGTCCGGAATCTGTTTCAGTGATTGAAAATATCCATCAATGGCTGTATAATAGTTGTTCTCCTTTCCTTAGCACCATAGGTGAATTGTAGGTTATTTCTGAAGTTGAACAGCGGCCCATAACTAGATATGCAAAGTATCAGTTTTTGGGTGTTGATATTTGAACTGTTGGGACCAAATCATATTCTGAATACCAGTTTTAATGTATGAGCAGTTAACAGAAATTACCAGCTGATCATAGAAAATAAGGAATGGAGGTGAAATTATTTTTTAACTTAATCTGATTTTTTCTCAATCAAACATTTAACAGTTTGATGTATGTTTTAATTGCATCAATGCCGAGTTTGTCCTGATGGATTATGTGTATGAAGTTGCCACAGATTTAGTAGTTAGTAATATGTTCTGATGAAAGGAGGATAAGCCTTGAAAATATTTTCTGCATTTGTAGCTTTGGCTGAAATTAGAGATGTACCCTTGATATTTTTTCTACAAGATGTGATGCTCCATTCGAGACAAAAAAATACTTCATAGAGTTATTTTCTATGTGGAGACTGGAGAGGAAGACAATGCCATGTTTCTTTGGGGGCCTTCGAGCTTTTCCCATGGGTTGCACTATTATGCTTTGGTCATGCCAGTCATCTAAGAAAGCCATTTTTTGTGGTAAAATTTTAGCATGTGATGCCATTTTGAAAATTTGACTATTACTTTGGTGGTATTCATCAGGTTGCAAATAGGTGAGTTTTGGTCTTATGATTATCTTATTCAACCATTTTGAAATGACTGCCTATCTTCAGGTTAATGGTAGTGGTCAATTTTGTGGGGTGGCTGAGATGGTTGGACCTGTTGACTTCAAGAATGATGCTGATTGTTGGGATAGTTGGAGTGGGCAGTTTCCTGTAAAATGGCATATTGTCAAGGATGTACCTAACAGTCTCTTCCGTGGCATACGTCTTGAAAATAATGACAAGAACTGTGTTACGCGGAGTCGAGATTCACAAGAGGTACTGGTACGACTGTCATCTAATTTTTTTTTCCAGGCTGAAAGCAGTTTGTTCCCATGTTTTGGTAACTGATAAATTTAATTCAAAACTCACAGGACTTTCATATCCATGCTGCCCAAAATGACTTTTCATTCTCAATTTGTTTCTTTTCTTGCAATTTCAACCTTTCAGTGGTATTTGGACTCAAATTCCTACTCTAAATAGAGCTGCCACTTAATATAAATGGCAGTCGAATGTAATATTTGGATGAGTGATTGTGTTCGACTTAAGCTGCATGCTATGATGCAAGTACGCAAGACAATACTTCAACGAAGCCAAATTTCATGTAGGATGGTAGTCAAATTATATAATTAGATTAATCATTGTTTTTTACTTCAGTATATATCGATGTTCCATTTTCCTAATTCACTTTTGGCCTCTTTTATATTGATTTGGGTTCTTAACTGTAGTTTTGCTACTGAATTCTCTGCATCTCCTGCTCACACTTCAGACTAGCAACATATATACTTTCATTTTCTGCTACCCTCATGGTTTCGATTTCATTTACCTTCCATATTATCTTCTCGGTTCGAAAAGTTGAACCGCGAACATGCTAAACAGCTCTTCATTGTCGACTTATCCGCCCATGATACCTGATTTCAGGTGGAACTGGAACAGGGAATTGAAATGATCAAAATTTTCAAGAACCATGATGCTAAAACATGCATCCTCGACGATTTCAATTTCTACGAAAGGCGTGAGAAAGTGTTTCGAGAGAGAAAGGAGAAACAGCTGTTTAGTTCAACTGTAAACACATCAGCTTCTCCTGCCACCGAACCAATAAATCAACTATCCGATAATTTGGCCGACACCCTGAATCCAGATTGCGATGAAAGCCTTCAGTAGACTGATTTGGGAGTGAATGAAGTGTATCTCACGAGTAGCACACAGACTGTGATTGCATTCAAGAGCTGGGATTCTCAAATGGAAGCCTTTGACTATATAATCACTGAGCTAGGTGATATTTTCATACGTCTCATTATAATAGTGTCAATGCCCTTATTCCTCTATCGACATACAATTTTGTGATTGCCAATACATGATTTACAAAACTGATATAAAAGATTTTTTAACATCTTGAAATATGGATGCTTTGTCTTTTTTTTAAAAAAAAAAAAAAATTCTCGTTTTAGAAAGCAAAAACTTATGTGAGATGGTGNGATACTAATTTAGAACTTGATCATATATATGATTTTTATATATTGAGGGCAATTGAGTCATTTGTGGTGTTTTTTTATCATTAAATTAAAATTATCACACCTAATAGAAGGGATATTTTATCCTTATAAAAAATTATTGGACTTTTTAAAATGTTACCAAACGTGAGATAAAGAGGATTATTTATCAATCACTCACTTATCCCGTGTACCAAACTATGACTATGTGTGTTCCCTATCAATGGACAGGGATATCAAACTGCTGGTGAACTGAAGGGCTGAAACTGAATCGATTTGAGTTGAAAAGGGATGTTTTTCATTTGTTCTTTAGTTAAGACCTCTCCCTATCGTCTTCATTTCGTGGGGTCAGACGTCCCTATATATCAAATAAAATAAATAGCCATGGTTTTTATTCAAAAACCCATCTCGTTTCTAAATCAAAACCTTGGTGGTAGTATGTTTTTCGATGAGGGAGCACTAATCTTGTTCACCACCTATCTTGTACGCTGCCCCCTATAGGTGAATTCTTGATGTAGGATAAAAAAAAAAACCATTTATTGATCCATATCTATATCTCTAGGCACGCACTCTGTTATTCGAGCATTTAAACTTATTCGGTTTCATCCGTTTTGCCCGATGCATTATTCTACGGTGTTAGTTGTGCTTAAAGACTCCTACCTAGAATTCAAGAGCTGCTGCAGTCTTTACCGTCACAATTCAATGCGTTTTTTGCTTGGGAATAATCAATCACCTTCAAGAGGGAAATGCTTGGATTTTCGGAGGGCTGTTTCTGTAATGGAAAGGGATTCTTCAAAGGGGTGGGAGAGGGAAAATTTAGATCTGCATAGTGAGAAGTCTGATGAAATCCCAGAAAAATATGGTCGCTCCGCATGCCCATCAGGCTGTAATTTATGTTCATACGGTGATGAATTAGGAATCTGCTCGTTTTCGATGCCTCCCGCGTCTGAATCCGCCGCTGTCCATTCTGCAGATGGTTACTGGAAGTTTAGTTCTTCGCCTCAGCACAGCAGGAAGATATATGGTACTGTTTCAGATTGTTCTGAGGCCTCTGTCTTATTTAGTGAGCGAATGCATATTGGTTTAAATCTTGGAAAACCGAAAGAGTACTGGGATAACTTTTTTCCAATGAGCGCTAAAAGTTTGGTTTCTACAATTCCTGTGTCGGGTATCGTCCCGAAAAGATCGAGAGCCTATTACCCAAACTTTCAGAATCCTTTCTGTCAAGTTGATGGGTGTAATCTTGACTTGACCTCAGCAAAAGATTACCATCGCCGCCATAGAATCTGCGAAAGACATTCCAAATGCCCGTCAATAACCGTTTCCGGGAGTGAACGACGTTTTTGTCAACAATGCAGCAGGCAAGTGTGTGATAAATATAGCAGTAGCGTTTGGAAATAAAAAAAATATGTTAAAAAAGTTTATACTTTCAAGATTACTAAACGTCATTTGATCTGAATTTCTTGATCGATATTTGATATCTGAAGGTCACTGTTTCAATGTCTTTCTAAGGTTACATGACTTGTCTGTATTTGATGACAAGAAGAGGAGTTGTCGGAGGCGACTCTCAGACCATAATGCAAGAAGGCGAAGGCAGCCACCAGATTCTACTAAGCCCAGCTCACCTGGAGTGCTCTCTACTGCATTATATGGTGTTATTTCAACCCTTCCAAACTCAATCTTCCTAAGTTCATATTCCTTGACTCCTCAACATATATCTTTTTTCGTTGAAATTAGCAGATCAGAGGCCACATAATTTTTTAGTGGACAGGCTTTCAGCCCCAATTTTGAATCAAACATGGGAAAATACTAGCATTTCCCTGGCAGCTCCCTCAAAATTTGGTGGACTCGAAGGGACGATATGCTTTTCAGATAACAAGATTCATGATTCTGTTCCCAGTCTTCAAATTGACCAAGAGGTGCTACCCGCCATCCAGATTCCAAGTCCTCAGAATCTTGATCAATGTATGTCGTCAAATTCTACTCCTCGTCTATTATTTGTTTGTTTATGTTATGTGCATTGTACTCAGTTTGAATATTACTTATGTTTGTAATTCTGTAACACCAAATAGAGCATCCCCTTTGAGCCGCAATCATGATCCTGTTCCCTCTCCTCCTTTGTACGGCTACATCTCTTAAAAATAAAAAAAAAAAAAAATGAAACATGAGCACCATTTTAGAATTTTCGCAAACCTAATGTGAGATGCCTAAAATTGCCTTCATAAGTTGGGTCTCGAACCTGCTTTTCTTCGCTACAATCTATAACATTATGTTATATATATATATGTTATCGACACTGATCCATCTTTCGTAAGTCGCTCCTAGTACGATAACAAGGATATATGTTGTCGAGCCTAACTTACAAGACCAAACCGTAATCTCCTTCCGCCATATCCTGTTAACTGGATGTGGCTCTTGCACTATATTAGTCATCTCTCGAGAAACCATAGCCCAAAATGACCTAATATTTTAATTTGTGATTGGAGAATCTATGCCTGTTAGTTGGCCATAAATACTGCTCTGATCTAATGAAGTTCTACTCACTGGGGAAATACTTTCTCCAAGAATTCGAGCAAATGGAAGACTATCCAAATCATGGTTTCTGTTCCATCCAATGTCGTGACTTAATATAAACTTAACTGTCACAGGTTTGAATGTATCTCCGGCTAATCCTCAGGCAACACCCGATCTTCTGAGCGTTCACTCTCTTCTGTCGTCTAATCCTTGGGTATTAAACGAAGCCATTCCCACTCCAACAGCGTATACTACGAATGCAAATGGTCATTATAATCCAGAAAGCCAGTTAGATCCACATCACTGGGCGGCGGCAGCTCTGCTTCAATCGAGCAACTACATTTCAACGGAACAAGGCCGGATTCTGGTTCCCGATCCAGGCACACCCCTGTTGCAAGAATTTCAATTGTTGAGGGCCGATTATGAATCTGATTGCAATTACTCCAACCAAAGAGACTCGTGATTCCATTAATTCGTAACCTGTTTCAACTGGAAGAGTAGATGATATAATCTAGGTTTCTCTCTTTTCAAATGGTTCTTCCCACCTTGTATTCGCTCTCTGTTTTTTGAACATGTATTCGTTTTATATATATTTCTTTATTTTGCCCACAATTTCAGGTAACCCAGCTCATGGAAAATTTAGAACTTGGGTTTAATTCTATCAGTATTTCGGTATCTTTAATTTTTTAGTATACATTATATATTATTTCATTCATCTCAAATATCACAAAAACTATTGACCGGTCGTCTCACGAGTCAACTTTGTGAAACGGAGATTCGATCCAACCCAAATAAAAAAATATTTTTTATGCTAAATATATTATTTTTCATGATCAAATATATATACTTATTTGCTTTTCAAGCATATTAAGAATATTATTGGAAAAATCGATCCTGTTAAAAAATTCCCTATCTATCGTTATTTAAGGAGTATTTCTATAGTATATAAAAAATCGTTAGAATTAATTAGTATATTCGATGTACATAACATGATAGAAGAAATATTACTAAATGGATAATTGACTGTATATAATTCTAATGAATGAAGTTACTAAACATGAACATCTTATATTAACTAATTTTGACACTTATTTATATGCACATTTCATTTCGGGATATCAACTTCGTAGTATACCGAAATTCTGATATTTTTATATACTTCATTTCTTTCCAAATCAATTTTATTTTTTAGTTATTACATATACATACATAAATATATGACATTTTATAAATTTTAAGCATACATTTATCATATTATTATTACTTACTGTACTCTTATAATTTTTAGCAACAAAACTATTGGTTTGGTGGTCCAAGGTGATATTTGTCTTGCGGAGCATAGTGCCTCGGAATGTCTTATCTAAAGTTATCTAATATATTTATATAAACATATGAATTGGATTCTCAATTATGTATTTATTTTGTATCCTTTGACATTTTAAGATTTTGATATTTCTATCTTTTGGTATTCTGTATAATTTTGATCCCTTCATTAATTATTATTATTTATTTATTTATTCATTCATTGAAAAAGATGATAAATATTTGAGTATGCCGTTGATTGCATGTGGGCGGGAGTCTGGAGCTGTTTATGTTGCATTTTATGGTTTCTTCGGGAGGTGCAGTGGCAAAAGATTTTGTTTAGATCTGTTTTCAATTACTGCTGTCGTTGTTCATTTTTCGTATGGGGCATTCTTGTATTTTGACAAGCCTTTGTTGGCGTAGAAAATATTTTATTTTATTTATTTATTTATTGTGCTTAAGATAGAGGAACCTATAATCGGTGTCCCCTTATGAGCATGAAGTAAACTCTTCACTTTAATGTAATATCCTACAACACATGTTAACAGGTAAACACATTGTGCAATAGTCTAGCTCAAGAAAATGTTTGTAGAGCAATCAATTTCATGACCATTTGGCTATAGACTTGCCTGTTTTACTAACTTGGATGACCCTAGAGTCCATAAAAAACAATAATATTTTATTGTTGCGTTGGTTGTGAAATCTGCTTTAATTTTTAATATGTTTTACTTCAATGTTTTATGCAAACTAATTGTAGTAATTCATATAAATTAGAGAACACAAAAACAGTATAACAATCTGACTCACTACTTAACAGGCTTTTCTTTTCAACAATTAGGAAATCTTTGACCGGAGGAATTATACTATATGCAATAACAAAAAGATAATTTAATCTTTCACCAAATTTTTTAGTATAAATTAGATAAGATGAAATATAAATAGTGATAATATGATATCAAAAATAACATAAATGACTTTTATTTTGTAAATAATCAAGTAATAAATCTATTTTTACCATGATTATAAATAAAAATTCATATTTGAATTATAATCTGCTGTTGTTTTTGTATGATATACAAATATTATTATCTTATGAAATCATGATTAAAAAAATAGTATGAAACATACAACTTAATTTAACGATGTTTTTTTTTATTGAAGGAACAAAAAAAAAAAAATAACTATCTTCATTTAATGCTGATTCAAAATTGCATGAAATCTTTCGATTTTCCTATTTTTCATCTAATGTGTTTACGGCAAAAAACGAGTCCACGAGAAATGAATTATTAATCTTCCAATTACTAGGACACTCATTGATGGATCTTTCAACTTCGACCTCGTTAGTTTTCACGTGTGAAACACGTGTTTCTTACTAGTAAATTTAAAATATTTCAATTATTTATTATTATTGTTCACATTAACACACTGAAATTCAATTTTTATGAACGTGGTGTGATATTCACAAACATTTTTAGCTTTTAGGAGGAGGTCCAATATGAAATGGAATAAATGAGGAAATAACCTCTCAAGGAATCCATTTTGATGAACAAGTTTATATTTCTCCTCGCCATATAACTATTGTTCCTTTTCACATATACCATCGACTCCCTCGTAGGCTAGCATTGAAGTGTCTCTACTCTCTACTGCCCTTTTTGTTTTGATATTTGGGGAGGGGCTTTATATGAGTCTCAAACTCGAGATCTTGTCTCACCTGAATAGGGTATATGTTACTTTTATCTCTCTACTAATTTTGACGACGAATCCAAGAAGCACAATATGCAATCTCCATTTAATTTTTATATATAAATATACTAAGTTGGATAGAAACTTTCTAGTGTGCAAGAGCCCACTAATGCCTCAACATAGATATATCTATGAAATCTTTGGGAAGCTCTTCTTCTCTGCCACCTCCTTGGTATTTTCTTCCCCAGCCATGGACATGTAAAAAATTAAGAGCAGAATTGGCAACTATGGAGGATTATATGCACAATGCGGCATGTAACACTCTAGTTTTGCACTCATGGAATGGTCAAATAAAAATGCAAATTATGCTGCAAGATCAATCTTCTTTACATATTGTGTTGGTACGGTCTCACATATCTATGTCTGTGAGATAGTTTTATTCAATCTATATTAAGAAAGAAAAATAATATTTTTGACATAAAAATTCATTTTTTTTATGAGATAGATCGAGTACGAGCCTTGTCTTTGTGGGACGGTCGCTTATGTGTTTTTGTGTTACACTATTTAGCTCTAATATATACAATTTTGTTAATGATGATCCTTTAAAAAAATTTGATTCTCAGTTATTACCATGTTTATTTATTTTGCTTTTAATTTATATTTTACCTATTGAATATTTGTTTATTTATATTTTATTTAATATAACGAAATAATTCTTAAAATTTTATATTTCTTAATTATATAAAAAAAAATCATATTAAATATCATAACTAAATCAAAAATTTGAATTAAAATAAATAAAATATATATTCATGTATTATGTTACTCACACAACATATGTGTTCGTCGACGGTTAAAATTATACATATTAACACATTACTTATGAATTAATTAATTTTAATTCAATAAAACCTCACACACACATTGTTTTTAAGCTAATCTAATTGACTATTGGTGTCCGTTAATTTTCAAACCCTCCCGCGAAGACTTTGTTTGGCATTCCAAGATTCCCCGCTACTCCAAGAACACCAATTCTTTGGGAGTAATTGGGATTTTTCACAAGCGTATGCATGATTTCAGTTCAGCTCTTTGTATTGGGTATCTGTTTGACAAGTCTGAAATTTCTCCACTATTTTACTTCTTTTGATACGATCAGACTTTAATCGGTTACTTTTGATTGGTCTTATGGAAGATTCTAATCAACAGAGCCTCGATCGATTCACCCCCCTTTCATACCCCGGTTTGTTCTTTTACATACATCGATTGTACGTGTGTGTTTTTATATTCTGTGTGGGTGTTCACAATCAAGAATCAATATGTGTTAGTCTACTCTTGAATGTGATTGAGAATAGGGTTGTAGTTGAATGTTTATGGCGGAAGATTTTCTTTCTTGCAAGGACATATTAGTGAACTGGTCAACTTTTTTAACGAAATTAACAGTTCTGGAAATTAAGGATAACTTTTCTTTTCTTCTTCTTGTTTTTAGAATCGAGCACTTAAATTTGTGAAATTTAACTCCCAAAGATTATCAAATCGCGGTTCATGAGAATTCTTATTGTTTGAAGCCTTATTCATGTTTGCACGGGTGGATTTCTTCATCGTGGTTCAGTTATCTGCGTACGCAGGAATGCTCATCCCATGGCTCCATTTGATTGATTCAGTTTTCTGATTTTTGTACTTCTTGAAGTTAATAAAATGGCACTTGTCATCCCTTATCAATTTATGCAATGACTGTTTTACCGATTTATTTTAATTGGAATGGATTTCTGAAAGTTATTTCCTTGTTTCATACTTCCAATTTGCTTGTTTGCTCTCACCTCATCATATAATGCATATTAGAACTACGGAGTCTTCTGCCTCATTGTTGGTCAATATATCCATTGATCGACAGCAAATTACTCGGTCTTTACTAATACATGTGCATATAATTAACAAGTCTTGTAAATTTTCCATTTCTTTATTTGTAAGTTGTGTTCTGCCTTGGTAGATGCAGATAATGGAGCTATTGAGATACATAACATGACTGAACAGGTGTTCTACTTCAAATTATTAAGTACTTGGTTTTTGTGCCTTCAGAGTTCTACATTATAATTTGCTAGAGTTTTTACTCCATGAGTCCATCTCTTTGAATTTTCTATGTATGTCAGTCAAGTTTTCCAGTCTATGAAATGGTGTCTTCTACTAGTCCTTTCCCTGATGAAGCAATCTCAGGTGCTTTAAGAAACAACCAGGACATGCTTTCAACTACTGAAATAAGTGGAGGTCAGTCCTCTAACGCTCATCATCTCTTTGGTCAATGTTGTCAGTATTATTGTGTTCAGGCATGGAACGATCCACGTATCAAGTAGCTAACTAGGATAGTCAGCCATGGTTCATTAAAGATATCAATTTATATTCAATTTAATTATTTCTGGCATACGATCCTTACCGATCTCCCATCGACTTTAAGTTTGCTGAGACTCTCTTTTATTTATCAAGATAATTGTCTATTGATTGTGCATGTAATGTCACTTTTTTGAGTTATGCAAAGCTTAATTACGGTTAGCCACCTTGAGTATTCCGCAGTTGAAATCATCTGTTGATAATTTTTTAGGTTAGAAATACATATTTCAACAATGAATGCTTAATATCAGGGCTCAAAAAATCTGGTCAAGCCTGGCCAATAGCCAAATAATGAACCTGACCTGATTGAACCAGGATTTGAAACTGGATATTTGGTTCCTAAGACTGACTGTTACTCTTATATGACCTCGGGTTACATGGGTCTGGTTGATACCCCTAATTAGCAGTCTTGATGAATAGGAAGGTTGTGAATATTGTTGAAAAGACCTTGATGTGTCAATATAACGAGTTAAGTTCAAGAATAATGTGAGGAAAATGAGTATTCACGCTTTCATCCTTTAGAATTCATTACTCATTGACGGTTGCAAGAAATATGATGAACTACACGAAGAAACTAATTAATCATGAAAAAGGAAACTAAATCACCTAAAGAAGGAAGGAATGCAACCGACAGAAACGTTGACAGTATAGTAGAAGCCAAGATTTCAACAAATTTGGTATATGTAGTCCTTAACTCTTTGCAACAGGATCATATATTTATTCCACACCCCCTCTTTAATAAAACTTGTTTGTATGGAATAAAAATCTACGCTCTCCCACCTTTGCAAAATAATTTATGTACAAAATAATATTCTTAAATAATTATTTGGATTTATAATCATACAATGGGAATGACCTGAGTCAACAATTGAAGACACATACCAGTTTTTTGAGGTACCTCAATAGGCTTGCGCATGGTTCTGAAACTGGTGATTGTGGTTCCAATGGTAGGTGGAACTTGAATTAAACCATCTTTAGATATTTCGGTTCTGGTTCCAAACATTTCTGGTTCAATTCGATTTTAATCAAATTTGACTGGCTCAAATTGTAGCAGCCAAGGAAAACAATAGCGGAGAAACTTAAGAGGTGATCAAACTATCAACGTCAATGTGTTCAATTATTCAAAACTTAAATAAAAAAATTTCTCTGTCTTTCTTTTTTACTTGGAATCACAAAAAAAAAAGAGGTTGGGCATAGTTTATGCTTGTGGCAAGGTACACAATGTGAAGACATTGTATATTCTAAGATATTTTTAGTTATGATGATTTCTAATAGTTTATAACAAACCAATCTAAAATGATTTGATAACTTGGTTGTGGTAGTGGGAGAAGATAGGTGGCTTCAAACATTTTACATGACTTATCGTTCACCTTTTTTTCTCATGGAAAGATGCCTATGAGTAATTTTTCAACCATAAACCTTCTTCCTTATAGTATAGATAAATCAAGTAATTCGAGTTCTATAAATTAAATGGTGGGTAAATGGTTGTGATTCCATATGGTTTTCTATTTCCAGAAATCGAAGCTAAACTTTGATTCTTTGTTTCGGTTACGGTTTTAGATATCGAATCAAAACCAAAAATGCTTTAAGTTTTGTTTTTCTGAGACTGTTTTAATTTCAATTCATGGTTCAAGCCATATCATGGTCAAGTGTTATCAAAGTATCGATGAACTTACCTTTCTGTGCAATTAGACATGTTCCAAAACCAAAGCAGACAGATGCTAGGATTGTAATTGGTTGATTTGTGTTAGCAACTTTTGGAAACCGTCAAATTGTTCCTTATTGAAAGGGATGCCCTTGCCCATGGGTTTATAATCTGCTAGTTTTCCATGCAATCTTCATCATTTGCCTGTTGTATGACAACCATAGGAATGTTCACATGTGAGTCTTTCTTTTTTTGATTGGTTTTCATTGGAATTTGATGCATGTGCTTGCACTGTCTTGGTTTTCACTTGTTGCTTTGTCCTCCATGCATTAGTTTCTGCTACTCTCATGACAAGGAATCAGAAGTGGATTCTTGAAGTGGTGGCATAGGCTATCCTCCAGCTATACGACCTTGCACTAGATTGTGACCGAGTCTAAACTCATCAAAGCTTGTACATGAGCTTCTTCTCAAAGAGTTCTTGTAGTTTAATCCATCATTCGAATTTTCCCACTCATAAATCTCTAATTAATCGAATTGTTGTCTTTGAATGGTTGGGTGATTGAGCTATTAGGTGACACCAAGGTGTCCTTGACGAATCATTAAGTATCCCGAACATCCTTCTGTGACAAATGCATTACTGTTTTCTTTGAAAATTTTGGTTGGCTGGTTGAGCTATTAGGTTACACCAAGGTGTCCTTGACGAAAACCATTAAGTATCCGAACCTCTTTCTGTGACAAATGCAATACTTTTTTCTTTGAAAATTTATTAGTTGCATCCATGCAATACTGTTTACTTTGAAAATTTATTAGTTGCATTCCATATCTCTTTCACTAGGAACATGAATTTATCACCATTCCTTCCTGTCATCGAATTGATTAACCATGTTGTTCTTGGCGGTCCCGGATTTGAATTTGAGGCCCCCCTCTGAAGACTTGATCTTGCTTCCCTTTTCCTTGTAGATACATCAAAATTGATTGATACCTCTGAACATAGTATATGGCATGAGAGCTTGTGAATGGTGAAGGGTGAATTTTGAAATTGCCATGATTTGAGAGTTTTTCAGAGACAACAGTGTTACCTGAAGAAACAGGAGGTGTTGGTCAGTGTTAGCCACCGGATTGTTTTTTGAAAAGAGACTTGGAGTATTTTGAGAGCAACCAGTTTTTACACTTTTATCATATTAATAGAGGATTACCATCATCAAAAAACTACGCAATGAAACTAATTATCAACAAAGAAGGAAACTAAATCAACAGAAGAAAAAGAATCTGTTCAAGAGATGAGAGTTATCAGAATGATAAGATTACGAGAAATCTAGTACATCCATTCCTAGAGACTAGGTGACAAATTTATGGTATAGAGCATTAAGCTGTGAAGTGAAGAAATTGTGTTAGGCATTGTACAGTGAAGAAATCATTTTTGTTATTATCTATACTGTTGATGTTTCTGCTTCATGGTGTTTTTATTCCTGACGAACTTGCTTTGGGTCAGGTTTTAGCAGCTGTAGGGGTGACTGGGTTGAGCATTCAAACTATTATGATGACAACGACTTGTGTGTCATTTGGGTGGGTATTGATAATTGTCTTGGGTCTGGATAATCTTTTCTCGATAGAGAATATTCATAGACTAAAGTGTTTCTCATCTTGTTTAAGGCAACGTACAATGATAGTTCTTTGATGTTCCCTCTTCCTGAGTATGGCTTTGACAGCTGGATGGCATTTAAACAGTTTACCCCACTGTCTAACCCTCAATATGGAGTAACAAATGGTGGTCAGCTCTTCTCTCCACATCAAACACATGTTACTCCTCCTTACAATCAACATGCAGTATTACCTGCCCCATTCCATGTTACTTATGTGCCAGCGGCTTCACATACCGAATTGATTCCATCAGGAAGTGGTAGTCAAGAAAACTTTATCAACAGTACTTATTTTGGGCCAGGGTCTTTCAGCAGAGGAGATCACTCTCGAAATAGTGTCAGTGATCAGTACAAATTCACAAGAGAATATGGACCTAAAGAACCTTTGCCAAGTGGCCCAAGTTCCTTAGGTACCAGCAGGTTATATCTCCATCGAGTTCTGGCTCTGCATATCCTCTACCAATTGACATCAGATCATATGAGCAAAATTTTGCAAAGGTTTGTTTAATGTTTCCTACAAGCACACAAATTAGACAGTTCATGGAACTAGATTACAGCTCACTGCTAGAGAAATAACAACATATGAACAAAATTTTGCAAAGGTTTGTTTAATGTTTCCTGCAAGCACACAAATTAGACAGTTCATGGGACTAGATTACAGCTGACTGCTAGAGAAATAACAACATATTTTTCTCATTGTCGTTGATACTCATTGAAGCTTTACAATAACCACATTTTTCTCATTGTTGTTGATAGTGATTGGAGCTTTAAGTATGATATTTGCTTAAATGTTCAATTTTATTTTCCGCTGGTCATTCAGCTATTACCTTGGCCTGTGGCACTATCCAATAACAAGCATTCACTCAATTACTGAGGTGCCAAATATCCCTCTTTTCTGTGCAGAACAGATCATTTGCATGGTCATAGCACAAGGAAGTATAAAAGGGATCGATTATAATAATCTAAATATGAAATGTTTTGATTTTACGATGTTAAACTGTACAAGTTTTTGTTACTTCTGCCTGTGCAGTTTTTTCTCCTGTTCCTCTTTGCTATTTTATTTTTCTTTGGCTATATAATGCATGCATAATATTTGCGTGGCTAGAAAATGGTGTTGAATAATGGAAAGTTGAAATATTTTGAACAATTTTAAGGCATTCACTCACAGATCCTTTCACATTCCTTGAATTCTAATTTTGTATTGGAGGGCTCAACTTCAGGGCTTTGGATCGACGGTGAACTCCTCACCCCAGCATGGGGCTTATCAAAGAAATGTTGGATCTAGTTTTAATCGAAATCAATTTGCTAAAGACAAAGGTGGAATACGTGGAAGGGATATGAATACTGTCAGTATTTCTGCTGATGCACTTGGCAGCTCAGGTAACCGGAACCGTGGGCCCAGGGATTCGAAGCCAAAAGGCACTAGTTTGCTTGACAAGGACTCTATATCAGACATTAAAGATGACGAATCTACTTCTGTGTTTTGTGCCAACACATTTAACTTACAAGATTTCAAGACTGACTATGAACGTGCAAAATTTTTTGTCATCAAGTCTTTCAACGAAGATAATATACATAAAAGCATAAAGTACAATGTTTGGTCCAGCACACAACTTGGAAACAAGAAGCTAGATGCTGCCTACAGAGGTGTAAAGGAAATGGAAGGCAGTTGTCCACTCTTTCTATTTTTCTCAGTAAGTTAATTGAACTTCTGATCTGACAATTGTTGCATGGGAGACCTTATTTAAGCTCTCTAAAGAGTAAGTAGGTATTTCAAAGAACCAGACTGACATAGTGAATAGACTAGTTATCAATGTGCGCTTACAAGCTTAATGACATTATCTTGGTCCGGAATCTGTTTCAGTGATTGAAAATATCCATCAATGGCTGTATAATAGTTGTTCTCCTTTCCTTAGCACCATAGGTGAATTGTAGGTTATTTCTGAAGTTGAACAGCGGCCCATAACTAGATATGCAAAGTATCAGTTTTTGGGTGTTGATATTTGAACTGTTGGGACCAAATCATATTCTGAATACCAGTTTTAATGTATGAGCAGTTAACAGAAATTACCAGCTGATCATAGAAAATAAGGAATGGAGGTGAAATTATTTTTTAACTTAATCTGATTTTTTCTCAATCAAACATTTAACAGTTTGATGTATGTTTTAATTGCATCAATGCCGAGTTTGTCCTGATGGATTATGTGTATGAAGTTGCCACAGATTTAGTAGTTAGTAATATGTTCTGATGAAAGGAGGATAAGCCTTGAAAATATTTTCTGCATTTGTAGCTTTGGCTGAAATTAGAGATGTACCCTTGATATTTTTTCTACAAGATGTGATGCTCCATTCGAGACAAAAAAATACTTCATAGAGTTATTTTCTATGTGGAGACTGGAGAGGAAGACAATGCCATGTTTCTTTGGGGGCCTTCGAGCTTTTCCCATGGGTTGCACTATTATGCTTTGGTCATGCCAGTCATCTAAGAAAGCCATTTTTTGTGGTAAAATTTTAGCATGTGATGCCATTTTGAAAATTTGACTATTACTTTGGTGGTATTCATCAGGTTGCAAATAGGTGAGTTTTGGTCTTATGATTATCTTATTCAACCATTTTGAAATGACTGCCTATCTTCAGGTTAATGGTAGTGGTCAATTTTGTGGGGTGGCTGAGATGGTTGGACCTGTTGACTTCAAGAATGATGCTGATTGTTGGGATAGTTGGAGTGGGCAGTTTCCTGTAAAATGGCATATTGTCAAGGATGTACCTAACAGTCTCTTCCGTGGCATACGTCTTGAAAATAATGACAAGAACTGTGTTACGCGGAGTCGAGATTCACAAGAGGTACTGGTACGACTGTCATCTAATTTTTTTTTCCAGGCTGAAAGCAGTTTGTTCCCATGTTTTGGTAACTGATAAATTTAATTCAAAACTCACAGGACTTTCATATCCATGCTGCCCAAAATGACTTTTCATTCTCAATTTGTTTCTTTTCTTGCAATTTCAACCTTTCAGTGGTATTTGGACTCAAATTCCTACTCTAAATAGAGCTGCCACTTAATATAAATGGCAGTCGAATGTAATATTTGGATGAGTGATTGTGTTCGACTTAAGCTGCATGCTATGATGCAAGTACGCAAGACAATACTTCAACGAAGCCAAATTTCATGTAGGATGGTAGTCAAATTATATAATTAGATTAATCATTGTTTTTTACTTCAGTATATATCGATGTTCCATTTTCCTAATTCACTTTTGGCCTCTTTTATATTGATTTGGGTTCTTAACTGTAGTTTTGCTACTGAATTCTCTGCATCTCCTGCTCACACTTCAGACTAGCAACATATATACTTTCATTTTCTGCTACCCTCATGGTTTCGATTTCATTTACCTTCCATATTATCTTCTCGGTTCGAAAAGTTGAACCGCGAACATGCTAAACAGCTCTTCATTGTCGACTTATCCGCCCATGATACCTGATTTCAGGTGGAACTGGAACAGGGAATTGAAATGATCAAAATTTTCAAGAACCATGATGCTAAAACATGCATCCTCGACGATTTCAATTTCTACGAAAGGCGTGAGAAAGTGTTTCGAGAGAGAAAGGAGAAACAGCTGTTTAGTTCAACTGTAAACACATCAGCTTCTCCTGCCACCGAACCAATAAATCAACTATCCGATAATTTGGCCGACACCCTGAATCCAGATTGCGATGAAAGCCTTCAGTAGACTGATTTGGGAGTGAATGAAGTGTATCTCACGAGTAGCACACAGACTGTGATTGCATTCAAGAGCTGGGATTCTCAAATGGAAGCCTTTGACTATATAATCACTGAGCTAGGTGATATTTTCATACGTCTCATTATAATAGTGTCAATGCCCTTATTCCTCTATCGACATACAATTTTGTGATTGCCAATACATGATTTACAAAACTGATATAAAAGATTTTTTAACATCTTGAAATATGGATGCTTTGTCTTTTTTTTAAAAAAAAAAAAAAATTCTCGTTTTAGAAAGCAAAAACTTATGTGAGATGGTGTCACGGGTCGTATTTTGTGAGACGGATCTCTTATTTGGGTTATCCATGAAAAAGTATTACTTTTTATACTAAGAGTATTACTTTTTATTGTAAATATCGGTAGGGTTGACCCGTCTCACATATATTAAAGATTCGTGAGACCGTCTCACAAGAAACCTACTTGTTTTAGAAATGGTGTCTAGTTAATTGTTGTTGGATAATGTTGAATGATGTAAGATATATGTAATGTTTAATTAAATTTGAAACAATCAATAAAATTTTGAAAAAATCACATAGATTATTACATTGCATATTTCGATAAAAAAAAAACAAAATTCTAAATTGAACTTGTTGCGTGTTTAATCGATGGGATTGATTGACCAATTAAAGGAATAATACATGAAGCACATGCATCATTTATTACTATTGCCAAACAAAAATATATTTGAGCTAAACAAATGACAATAAATAAACCCTAATGCATTGTTCTTCAACAATCTGTGTTCTTCGGGTCAACGTGAGAAAATTCCACCCAATTGCTCCTTTTGAAAGAACCATATTTTTTCCCAAGTCGAAGTTTCAATATTTTTTTATCAAATTTAAATTTAAAATTATAATATTAAGAACTGAATTGTGATTGGAAATGGAACCACCGATTTCTGAAATTAGTTCGTATAGTTTGCCTTTATTTGCTTTAGTCATAAAAACCTGGATAGAGATCTTAACATAGAGGAGTCGGGTTATAGAGTATGAAACTTAAAATATAATTTAAACTAAAAATAAAATAAAAATTAAGAATCAAAACTTAAATCTCGAATAATAAAAATTTATTTATTTACTTTGAAGCACGTCAATTGCATTAGGTGTGCCTTCATTTATTATTTCATTCACCAACTTTCTTTTCCAGATAAATTGATTCCTTTTGTGACCGATGAAGTTCAAAGTTGAGAATTGCGAAAAATTCCTCATCTGAATATCTCATTCACACTACCACGTTTTGTTATGTTTCCGTCCTCTCAAAACCGGCCGGTGGGCGTCCGAAGTCTCTGTCGACACACCCTGTCTATTTTATATAACTGGACCGACGGACTGGAAAATTGTCGACACACCCTGTCTATTTTATATAACGGGACCGACGGACTTTAGACTTAGTCAATTTCTACTTAGCATATATATATACTTTTATATAGGGGTGAGCAAGATTTCGGTTAAACCGAATTAACCGATCGAACCGAACTAATTCGATATTTATAATAACGCTTGAAAAATGACCAAATTATATGGTTGATCATGTCAATATTACAAAAAATAGTCGAGATTATTTGTGACACCTTTTAGCTCATGGATGAGATGAGAAATATTTCATAATAGTATGATTTATGATGATAAATCAATATACTTGAAAAAGATAATGATACATGATATTAAATTTTTTTATAGAACTTGACATAAGCATTAGACAAAATCAATGTTATATCCTCCACACCAAGCGATAAAATCTCTACAAAACACATACATACACATACTTAGTGTACATATATACCTTTATACATGTAACATCCCAACATAAAATAAAATAAAAATAAATACTTAAATATGTGTAATATATATAAGCTTACTTCATAACTATTCATAGTTACTAGGTATCAAATTTGTCCTAAACATTTGGTACCATATCCACACATACCTTCCTCTTCTTATAGCCTTTAAATAGCTCCATTTCATAATTTTTTTAAAAAAAAATTCATGATGCAGAAAAATCATCAGAGAAAAATAGTAAAAATTGTATAAAAATACCAACAAAAAGAATGAAATTCTTGAAAAATCAGTAAACTCTCTCGAAAAATTCCAAAAAAAATATCTAACCTTCCTCTCATACCCAGAAACCAATTGGCAAAAATTGTAACAAGATCGTTGAAGAATTTGAGCCAAAAAATAAAAACCGTGAATCACATAAAAGGTCTCAAACCCATAAATCACATTTCTCAAGTTGCATGTTGATGCGATCCGAGTGAAATAGATGAGTCGGGTAAGGTGCTCCACCGGATCTGTTATCAAAATAGTGAAAGAAATAAGAATAAGATGTGTCTGAACCAAAAGCTTCTTTCCCGGGTAATTAGGACCACCTGCACTAAAGAAGATAACTAGGTGAATGGGCGCCGGAGGGGTGTCGTGGCCACTCCGATGTTTAAGTCAGTAAATGATTCCAGCCAAAAACCAATGTAACCAAGTGATGGTTGTGATATTGGCGTGAAAGAAAGAGTTTTAGTGAGCAATAAATGGTGTATTCAATATTTGAATAGAGGAATAAATGCAAGAAAGGAATCTGGTATTTGTAGTAGGAGATGTAATGATGACCTCGTTTTGCGTGCTACCTACTAATTATAGCATGGTGGCTGATTGTACCCTATATTCTGACATGTCAAATCTCATACTAGTCACATCCAGCTTACCTGATTTTGTCAACCACTTGGATTGATGTCAGAGATGGGACAGCCGCCCACACCCTATCTTGCTAGTATACTTGAGTGCGGCGCTCATATCGAAGTGGTCCGAATAGAAAGCTTCCCAGGAGTTTGCATGAGAGCTCGGACATCCAATAGCCTGGGATGAAGACATCCCGATCGATTAATGGTCTAGCCTTCTGATTAATCTTTTCCATAAATCCTGGCGAGTTATCCATCCAGTGTCCCAGGTCATCCGGGATCCGGGCTCCTTTGCAGACCTAGGCTACTGCCCCAGATCATCCATAATCCAGGAATAATCCATATCCCTGACCCGAGCACTATCCATGGCTCGGGACATCCCGGGGCATCACATGTCATGATGTAAATCTTATATTTGTGCGTTGTTTTTAGCTTAGAGGATAACATAAACGTTGTTCATTTTACTGTATAGAGTCCACACGCATGGCAGCCGATTGGCCAAAAAGTCAATAGACGGACAATCATTCCGGCAACTAATTTAATAGGCCACTGTTTTGAAAACAAAATCTGGGAAAATTTTGTTGTTTTTATCGGAAAACTTTGTCTACAAGAGTTATAGATCTCAGTGCAAGTAATCAATCATAAAATTTTCGGCCACGCATGACGGCTGGAGCTCAGCCACACGTCTGGACGAAGACGCGTAAATTACACACACTACCTCGATGATCGATTTTGCGGCTTCCAAAGCTTTATGCAGTTAATATAGGAAGGTCCTGAAAGTTTCAACAATTTTCAACTTGCCCACTGTTTATTATGAATTTTTAAAGCCTTAATCAAAGTTATATTCCAAATACAAGAGAATGATAGTCACTTCTAGAATAAAATTAAAAAAAAGACAATTTGTTGGTTAAATCATGTTATATTATAATGTATTTTGTTGTATTAAATGTTGTATTGTCGCTTTGATCTGAACTGTTTGTGACAGTGTGTAAAAGTAAGTAAATTGTAGCTATTAAAAAAATGTTTATTTAGTTTATTAGTCAGCTTGGAATAATTATTTTTAATATCTTATGTATGTGAATGATATACCTTCTGGTTCTTGAATTAAAATACGGCAACATCGATAAATTATTTATAAATATTTTTTTTATCTGTTTTCTCTTAAATATTTTTTTGACAAAAATTTGTGTAATACGGTCTCACGGGTCGTATTTTGTGAGACATATATCTTATTTGGGTCATGTTAGACTTAATTTAATTGTGGTGATGAGAGTCAAAACCAGTATATCGTGTTAGTAAAACCTAAAGACAGTACATAAGCAGAAGTTTTCGTATCTCCTTAACAAAGCAGTACTCTTCGAGTACTTATTAGCTTATTTAAACAGAAGCAGAACTTGACATTTACTAGAATAAGAACTTATCGAACATATATTAAATGTTACCGTTACCTTACCGAGTACGATTATTAAATACATCATTGNGAGAATGTGTTCGTTGTTGAGTTCAGGTAGGGTAACGTATAAACGTTGATTNAGTCAAAGAAGTCGTTTTGTTTATAGACGTTGGAATCAAGACTTCTATAAATATACAAAATCAACGTTTATACGTTACCCTACCTGAACTCAACAACGAACACATTCTCTATTATACAAACGTCGATTTGAGCACTCAGAACTACTTATCATCTTCAAGCTCAATATACAGAAAAACAGCACACTCTTCATAGTAGATATCTAATCTTTTGAGATTATATTGTGCTGACTGTTTCTTACTATAGAAGCTATTCACGTTACTATATCTTTGAGAAGAGTTTGTAAACTGGAAAAGAGTCTTTTCCAGTACTCTGCTGTATTTGTTTTTATTGTGTTGTGTAACTAAGAGTTTCATAGGCTAAGGGTAAGCCCTACTGAAGTGGGTGTGTACAAGTGTTGTACTGTAAAATCCAAAGTTTTTTAGTGATACCTTCTAGAAACAGAAGAAGGGGAGACGTAGAAGATTTTATCTTCGAACTTCCAGAAACAACCACTGATCTACTACCTATTGTTATATTGCATTTCACCGTATCGTTTCCGCACTTACTTTTGTGATCTGGTGGACTTACTTTTGAACAAGATAAGCTATAATCTCTAACATGATTCTAGCACTCCTTGCAAAAACACACAACAAAACCCCCTCTAAACTCTATATCGATCCTCAACAGGTCATCCATGAAAAAATATTACTTTTTATGCTAAAAATATTACTTTTTATTGTGAATATCGGTAGGGTTGACCCGTCTCACAGATAAAAATTCGTGAGACCGTCTCACAAGAGACATACTCTATTTTTATAAAGTTGTAATCTTATCTTATATATTATTTTTTGTATGTATGATTAAGTTGTATGCATGTTAGGCAATAATTTAGCCTAAAATCAATCAATTAATTAATTTGAAGAATTTTTTAAAAAAAGTAGGTAACATAATTAATTAACAACAATCCATTCCCATGTCTCCTCTCCCTCTCCGTGGTCTGATTTCTCTCTCTAAAAGGGTCTCTCTCAAGGCACCGTTTTTCCTACTCTATCTTTGATTCTTACTATGTACGGTTGAAGTTTTGTGGGGGCTGAGAGGGGGCAAAATCGTGAATTCTCCAGTCTCCTGCGGGATTACATCGCCTTTGGCTGACCGAAGCCGTCGAAAAAAGTGAAGTCAAGCCCTCTTGATGAGATTTTTTTTATGTTTGTTGTATATTTTACCATCGGATCACTGAAATCTTTACCTACTCTGAGGTTTTGTGAGCTTGTTCTTTTGATTTTGTACTGTGATTTTCTGGGGTTTCGTTTTGGTATGATTTTTAGCTGGATTGATCTTTTGGGTGTTGATTTTCTCGTGTGAAGATTTCATTTTCGTGGATTTGTTGCTAAAGTTTGAATCTTGGGTCTACTTTTTTTTCCTTTTGTTTTGGGAAGTGAAAATTTGAAGGTGAAACTGTTAGTTCTGTTATCTGTAACGAGTCTTCTACTCAGGAAAATGGGAGGGAAATGAGTATCTATGGCATGAGCATTTTGATTCTGTTGAATATCAAACTAGATTTATTTTAGGAACTGTGTTTTGAGCTCAACGAAGCTAGTTTAGTTTTGCGTGTGTACGTTTATGCGTATTTTGGCTCTTATTATATAATCTAGATCTGTATTTTTTTGGTGTTACTAGAGCTTCTTTGGTTGTTTTGAAGGTCTTGTTAAAGTTTTGATAATATAAATAATTTTGGTTTTTTCATTTGGATTGACTATCTTATTGGGCAGGGATTTCTTTTTTATTACAAAACATATAGATGGAGCCATGGAACTTTATTTGGAGTTATCAGTTCTTTTTGTGTTCTTTATAGGTATTTGGTGAGAGAAGTTGAGCTTGGAATGCTAAATCATAAAGGATAAAGGGTTTTCAAGGTTCTGTGTGGTGGTAAATATTGATAAGAAATTCGAGAAAATGTTGGAGGGTCCGAAATTTACTGGAATCATAGACCTAAACCGTAACCATGAGAATTATGATTTTTCCCAAAATTTCTATCGCAAGCTAAATGAAGGATCAAACATGTCGATAGATAGTTATGGGAGCTTGCAGATGAGCAACGGTGGAGGGTCTGTTGCCATGTCGATGGACAACAGCAGTGTTGGATCAAATGATTCCAACACTCGTATCTTGGGTCACCAGGGGCTCAAGCATGTACACAACTATTCAGTTGCTGCTAGTGTCAATCATGGGAAAGCATCTCAAGGGCTGAGCAATGATGCGCTGGCTCAAGCTTTGATGAACCCTCGGTATCCCACACAGGGACTTGGTGACTATGATGAGTGGACCATTGACTTGAGGAAGCTGAACATGGGGCCAGCTTTTGCTCAAGGGGCTTTTGGAAAGCTGTACAGAGGCACGTATAATGGTGAGGATGTTGCAATTAAGCTTCTTGAGAAACCAGAGAATGATACAGAGAGGGCACACTTAATGGAGCAACAGTTTCAACAAGAGGTAATGATGTTAGCAACGTTGAAGCATCCAAATATTGTTCGCTTTATTGGTGCATGCCGCAAACCCATGGTCTGGTGTATTGTGACTGAATATGCGAAGGGAGGTTCAGTGAGGCAGTTCTTGATGAAGCGGCAGAACCGTGCTGTACCCCTTAAATTGGCTGTAAAGCAGGCTTTGGATGTGGCAAGAGGGATGGCCTATGTGCATGGGTTGAATTTAATCCATCGTGACTTGAAGTCCGATAATCTTTTAATATCTGCTGATAAATCCATCAAGATTGCGGATTTTGGTGTAGCTCGCATTGAGGTACAGACAGAAGGAATGACACCAGAGACGGGCACTTATCGTTGGATGGCGCCGTAAGTTAATTATTCTTGTTGTTTCTCTTCTTCTATGTTGTCATACATGTTCAATCTATTTGGTCATAAGAGTTGTTCTAGTCGATTGTATTTTATTTCTCTTATACATACAAATTTCCTGTTCGTTTGATAGTGCTCACTATTTTTGCTGCCTGAATTAATTATGCAAGAAATTCCATTTCATCATACATTCGAACTGTTTGAATCTTCGTAAGTCGTGTGGCCAAATATATGCTTCTTCTGCATGATTTTTTTTTTTGAGCTCTCATCTCTAGCTAAAGATCCTTGGTTTTCTCTAAATTCAAATATTGATGCTGCAGTTCAAACAGTTCAAGTGTGTTGACCGAATATTTGGGATATTGTTCTTAAATTTCAGGGAGATGATTCAGCATAGGCCATATACACAAAAAGTTGATGTATATAGCTTTGGGATTGTGCTGTGGGAGCTTATAACTGGGATGCTTCCGTTCCAGAACATGACTGCCGTTCAGGCAGCATTTGCAGTTGTCAATAAAGGTGTTCGACCAACGATCCCCAATGATTGCCTTCCGGCTCTTGGTCAGATCATGACTCTTTGCTGGGATGTTAATCCCGACGTTAGGCCCTCATTCAGTGAGGTGGTCAGAATGCTCGAGGCTGCAGAGAATGAGATCATGACGACTGTTAGAAAGGCCCGTTTCAGGTGCTGCATGAATCAACCTATGACTACAGATTAACAAGCGGGAAAAAACTGGAAAAGGGAAAAAAGGTGATTCCATGTCGGGTGTGGGTGTGTGTATGTATCTAGGTTTAATTTCTTGAATCTTGCCCGTGGATAGACACGGGGAGGATGTTTATTACTATGAAAACTGTTTGTTTTGTGGTTCTGTTTTTTGAGTTTATGGATTTAAGATTCCGAACGATCGATAATAGAGGAGATGCAATGTGTATTCATGCATCCGCTTTGTCCAAAATATCAATCACTTTCGATCAAATATAGCAGGTAACATTGAATTCAGTCGAGTCGAGTGCGAATCGAGGTACATGCCTGTAACCGGTTCATCTACGGCCGCATAAAGTTGGTTTATACATTTTGAGTTTCTTGGATGATGATGATACGATATGATACTTCTCTGATCTTGTTTTGGTTCATGGAGTCTGTAAAATTAGAAAATATTTGCAGCAAAGATTTCAAAATTGTTTGCAACAAGTTTGGCCTTGTAGTGTACGCGTGTAGCTCCATCGAAATCAGAAATTTAGTCGGGGCCATCAATAATATATAATGAATGAATATAACTTAAAAAAAATTTACACTAAAATTACTGTTGTTTGCGACGAAAAATCAAGATATGAAATCGTTGCATAATATCTTTATTGTCACTTCGATTAAGAGCATCAATCTCAATGTTATAAAGTTAAAAATTAAATATCGAAAACTTATATTATTAGCAAATGACAATAAACAAAACACATATAAAACAATATATGTTGAAACAAACTCAAGAAAATGTTTATCCTTCCACGCACTATGCATTAGGGAAATAATAAAAAAAACTCAACAATTTAGAGGGAGATGAAATGACGTATAGAATATATATAGGTAATACAACATATGTCAATTCAAATTTATAGTTTGACCTCAAAGATATATTATAATTACAACATCTTACTATATATATCATAGAAGTGTGTCCCTCTAAAAAGATTGATTGGGATGATTTTTGAAGAGTTTTTGTCAATCTATAAAACAAAAAATCAAAGTAAAAAAAAAGCATGGAATGTCATAATGTTTGTTATGAAAGTTAATACTAATTTTTTTGTGATCATAAAACGTGAGTCAACTGATGTATTTATCTTAGTCGCGTTTGGTGTATTTTAATATTAATTAATATTAATTAATAATGTAAGGTGATCTCCACCTTCCACCCAGAGTCGTACCTGTGGTTCACAGGACCTGAGGCGATATATTAAAAAAAATCTTGTTGTGATAAATAACCGGAAAGCTCAGTTTGTAAATTAAAAATAATCAAACAATAAATATAAGAAAAATATATTTTACGAGTTATATATTTATCTCTTTGCGATTTTTTTCTTCGTGCGCCATAACATCAACATGGATCTAACGTAATGCAGTGTCATATGAACAATTATATTGAAAAAAGATTGAAATTGGCAAAAATTGTAAGATATGTTGCTAAAATTGAAATTTATCGATATAAACTATCAAAATAACAAAATGATAAATATAATGAACCAATATTGTAAAAATATATGATTTGTTTTAAATAATAAATATAATATTTTATTCAAGAAAATAAAAATAAAGATACGTAAAATAGATAAGTATCACAATTTTTTGTGTTTTATTTTTTGAAATGAGTCCAACTACATAAATTCAAGAAAAGATACCAAATAATCGATAAGTATAAAAGTTTAACACATGAGTTGACACAAGATAAAATAATAAATATATTAGACAAACATTACCAAATTATGCATACAAAATTTTTAAAAATTTAATCAATGAGCCGTGTAGTTTTATTTTTTGGGCTCTACATAATTTGATTAAATCCAAAACGAACACAATCATCATATTTAATCATGTTTTCAATGGGCCAATGTCTATTTTTTTTAAATGTCCAATGCACATACTATTTATGTGTAGGATTTTTTTTTGGACACCTGTAAGGATCGGGCCCTGAAACGATGGCCTCTCTCGCCTCACAAGAGGTACGGCCATGCTTCCACCACCATAATTTTAAAGAATTACAATAATATATTTTAATATATGAAAGTTAACAAAGTTGGTTGGTGTAAAAGCACAATATATCATTCAACTTCGTGATCAGTCTTAACTTTGACAATATACATAACAAAGGGTCTTTTAATTTAAAAAATTTAGAAATAAAAATCTATAATTTCAAACTACTTTTAATTAGACCCTTTGCAACATAAAAGTTTAACAAATTAGAAAAATAACTCGATCGTTTCAAACTACTTTATAGCCTTTGAAACATAAAAGTATTTTGAAGAATTGATTCTTATATAACCAATAAATAATCCATGTTATTCTTTTATGATGTTAGAAATCGTCATCATTATCATTCGTTACGTAATGAGTAAACTACGAATTAACATAATAAACTACAAATTAATAATGTTAGTCATGAAAATCACATTTGTCAAATTTTGTGTAATAAGTTTCTCCGAGAGAGTGTTAATATGATAATCAAACTCATGATCATTGATCAAACATTCACATATTTAATTAACTCGGATACGGGTCAAGCACACTATCTTTTATCTCTAAGTGGGTGGTCAAAGTTGGTGGTAGCTAGAACACAATCATACATAATCTTTTCAAACTAAGGATATTGTCTAAAATCACATCATAAAACAAAAATAAAAGACCAAAAAAATTTTATTAGAAATACAAAATTACAGTAGAAGCCTTAGATACGTGTAGTTTCCATCATAGAGAAAAGGGTACAATAGGAATTCACATATTATTTCATGCCTGGTGTGGAAAAAGGCGAACAGGCAGTCCCTTGGCCGGAATAGGCATTGGGTTCACCACAATCTTTTCATCGGCAATAACTTTCTCCCACTTGAATCTCTTGACAAGATGATGCATGAATACAAGTATCTCTAGACGGGCATACTCCTTTCCGGGGCACATTCTCGGGCCTCCGCCGAACGGAACAAATGTATATGGGGCAGGTCCGGATCCTTCAAACCGAGATGGGTCGAACTTTCTCGGATCAGGGAAGCACTCGGGATTGATGTGTGTCGAGTTCGCGCTCCAATATATCTATTTCACAAAATTAACTTATTAAAATTGTAGTCATGCAATAAATATTGATGGAAAAATTTGAAATCTAATAAATTTTATACCTTCCAACCCTTTGGAATAGAGAAACCATTGAAGGTGAAATCGGAGAGGGCTTCTCTAAAAGCGCCTTGGAGGGGTGGTGCAAGCCTCAACACTTCACACGCAACATTCCATGAATATTTCATCTTTTGAATATCTTCCCAATTCAATAATTCACCGGGAGCCTTTGCGTTTGCAATTTCCATTTGTTCTATACTCCAAAAATAAAATAAAATTAACATCTTGGAAAATTATATTATTAGTTTAATTTCTTATAATAAATTACATCTAAGTTTATTTTAAATATAAATTAAAGACCACGACGACGAATTAGTAATAAGAGTCCTAGCAAGGATCATAAGTTGAAATATGGAATTGTTTTGAAAATTATATGTGAAAAGAAGAAATTAATTTAGATACTTGGAAGGTGGATTTTGACTTGAAAATTAATTTATATATCACATAAGACCAAAATAAAGTGGCAGCCGGTTGTTGACATATTAAGTCGATAATACACTATAAGCCTCCAATTGTCACCTATTCGTCAATTTATTATTTTTAAATAAATATGAAATAAAATTTTGGATCAAATATCTAATTATAATTTTAATAAATAAAAAATATTCGTCTATAATTCGTTGATAAATCACGACGATAAGTCAGTCACCTTGCAAATATGAGAGAGACTTATTAGAGAAGATGAAACTATGTAGGCTTATTGGATGGGAGTTTAAATAAGTTAATTTTTCGAACCAAAACAAGAATAAAAATATATTATTTCTTAACTATGATAATCATCTGAAAAAATAAAATAAAAAATCATGGAGATCAAAATGAATTAACAATATTCCTAAAATTTATCAGGGGAAACAGTATTTTCAGTTGTGTATTTTTGTTTTTTTTATGTTGGTCAGCTATGTTATCAAATTTCAGTCTCAGCCATTTATATTTCGATTTTCGACAATTTTAATATCTGTGTACGCAAATGTCATATAGATAAAAGAAAAACAATAATAACGTATTAAGACTGAAATAGTGGCAAAGAAACTAACATAATATATCAAAATTATAATTTTTTACCAAAATAATAACTTATTTGTCGATTATACACGTATTGCTGAATTCATTCGATAGAAGTAGATTTACTCGAGAGGGTCGAGCATTTGCAAACTTCTAAAAATAGTATTTAAAAATTAATGTACCTACTGACACCCAAAAAATAAAATTAATGTAATTTTTCATTAAATTTTTAGCTTCGAAACTCACGAAGTCTACCATGTTTATGCCAGAGGATTAATGTGGACAAGAGTACTAACCCATCATTTTTATTTTTATTTTCCAAAAATCATTTTCAATTTTTTTTTCTTTAACATATATGTTTCCATGCTCAATCACATGATAAACAAACACTAAAATAATTTATGAAAAACATTAGTCGTTTAAAAAATTCGAACTTACTGAATATATATTAGCAATAGTTTTATATATTAATATATTCGGAAAAATAAATGAAACCATCCTAAAAGTTGTGCTATTCCAAGTCAAGGGCAAAAACAAAAATTGAATAATTTAAATGAAGATTCAAAATGCAATAAATTTGTCGGCAAAAGTCGAAATCTTAAAAGGTAGCAATAAGGTAAATAATTTTTTTTTAAAAAAAAAGGGCAAGAAGAAGAGAATGAAAAGCTGGGCTTACCCTTGTAGACTCCGTCGTAGATTTCAGGCAACTCCGCAAGATATTTGACGATGAAAGTGCATGCTGAGCTAGCAGTATCGTGCCCACCAATGAGCAGACCCAAGATCTTATCAGCGATGTCCAATTCATTCATGAATTTCCCATTTTCATCGCTTGTAAGCAGCATGTGTGACAGTATGTCTTGTGTAGCAGTGGCTTTTCCCTCTGCTAGATCGATTTTTCGCTGTTTGATGATGGAAATAAGCTCTTTCCTGATGAAATTTGATGCCTTGATCGCCTTGTTAAACGGTGTCCCGGGCAAGTCTATAGGGATTGAGATCAAACCAGAAGCCAAAAGATTGAAAGGATCAGCAAATTTAGCCACATGAATTGGATCCTCAATGCTCACAAACAGCCTACACGCGAGCCAGAAAGTGTAGTTCTTTGCGAGGGGGAACACCACTATTTCTTCCTTGTTTTCCCACCCGTCTGCAAAGTGTCTTCTCGCTATATGATCCATTATCCCCACGTACCGTTGCAACGCTTCGGGTTTAAAGAAATTTGGTAGCATTTTTCTCATCTTGATAGCCTCTTCCTTGGACGAAGTTTGGTTAGAAGATGGGAACACCTTGTCCACAGAACTAGGCCACCATGCTTGAACAAGCTTATTCTCATTAGAAAACAAGAACTTGTTGCCGCTCGCGCCACAAAAAACGGCTGCCGGTTCGCCCAAAAGATGGGTTCTGAATACTTGAGACGAGTACTTAGCTATTCGGTCGAATATGAATTTCTCCGGGTATCCCTTCCAGCCTGTGGAGAGGAACTCGAGGCTTTCACCGACAACCGGCCATCCCGTTTTCCCCGGAGGGAGGGGCGTGCCTCCATGAGTGGATTTCTTCCTGTAAAAGAGGAAGTTGAGGGAGAGAAGAACAAAGAAGAGGAAGAGGGAGAGGAGAGATACATAGAAGAATTCCATGATGAAAATGCTGTTTGTGTGGTTTTGTGCAGGTAATTTTAGTATAGGATTTGGGCTCATTTATAGGACATACAGATGCTGTTTGCCTGTATAATGAAGTCAAAACTTGGAATTTTTTAGGTACTCGGCCATTATCGGTTCTTCTTACATTAAAAAACTCTCCTTGGATTCACAACAAGTAATGGAATTTTTATGATTATGACCATGATTACTATTTTTTTTTAAAAAAAGATTTTTTTATGTCGGGTAATTCTATCCGCAACAAGAGATGGTGGCTTAGCTACATTGCTGTATATTAAATTATATATAATGGGCCATTTCTCTAAAAGCAATTTGGTGAGAAAAACATTACTAAAAAGTCGCGGTTTATTGGATGCTGACACATGAAGAAAGGGAGATTATTGACTCCATATTTTTTTTATTTATTAAACTGATAAATTTGTTAATATAAAGATAAAATGATATGGTATATTATCAAGATATATTTAATACAATTTTTGTTGTTATTTGAGTTAAGATAATTTTTAAGGATGATGTATGATATATTTGGAACGAAATTTTAAATCCATGATTTCATATTGCTCGACTTGTTTAGATGGAAAAATTCAAGTATTTAAAATTCAATTTATATCAAGTTAAACAATTTTAATAGTAATTATGGTGGATTAATTTCACACACACATAAGATATGTGTTATTTGAAATTCATTCTTCAAATACTTTCTCAATCAAATTCATCAATCCAAACGTATCGTAATTCAATTTCATTATTTTTGTTCCTTCTATACTAAGACAAAAATATATTTAGTTTGCATTACTTCTTCTGAGTTCAATTTGTGTTATTGTCAAAAAAATCAGGATAAAAAAATATGATGAAAAAAGATATCTATATTTTTAATGCATAATCTCAATATTAGTAAAAAAAAAAAAATTTACCATGCATGTTGTTTTAGCACTGACAATTTACTCTGTGTCACAAGTCATTACTGAAACTAATTATATATATGTGCTCTTTTCCATAAGGTTGACCTCAAAAACTAGCTCATTAGTCGATAATTTTATCGAATAAAAACATAGTTAATGTATTAGTTCGAGACGATTAATGATATATAATTATAATTATAAATCTATTAATCAAACTTCATACACGGTTTATAGCAATCTCGAGATTTTTTTATATATGCATAAACATTAACTTATTACCAATCAAATATACCAATGTTTAGTGAGTAAAAAAAAATCAGCCAATAATAGGCTTACACAATATGTATAAAACACCTAATCAGACATATTTATTAGCTTAGATTTCCCTAAAATTCAAAAAGTATAATCTTGAATTAATTAATGAATTTGTTGTGAAAAAGTAAAAATTTACGGTAAAAAATAAAAATCTCAAACTCTCAAAATTATCACACTACATACTTTATAATATTTTTCTCTCAACTCAATTGTGATTTTCTTCACAAATAAGAGATCTATTTATAGAAAATTTTTACAAATAATCCAAAAATAAATTACATCATTACCTTCATCATCACACACAAATTTCAATATTCAACACCTAATTTTACCTAATTTTCAACATTCAAATATTCAACATTCAATATTCAATATTAAAATATTAATTTTCAACACTCCCCCTTGTGATGATGATCATAATGATTGTATACATTACGTGTTTTTATACTGCCTCGTTAAAAACCTTACTAGGAAAAACCCATTGGGATAAAAACCATAGTAAGGGAAAAAGAGTGCAGTCACGTAAACTCCCCCTCATGTTGACACGAACAATTCTTCACAAATTTCGTAGATTGCGCATCCCAATATTATATATGTGCTTTCTGAATATTGTCGTAGGAAGTGCCTTTGTGAAGAGATCTGATGAGTTTTCACTTGATTGAATGTGACGAACATCAATACATTTATTCTTCTCAAGCTCCTTGGTGAATGCGAAGAACTTAGGAGGAATATGTTTAGTTCTGTCGCTTTTTATGTATCCTTCTTTCATTTGAGCAACACATGCAGCATTATCTTCATATAGTATCACAGGCTTCTCGTCAAATGATAATCCGCATGAGATTTGGATATGTTGGGTTATTGATTTTAACCATACACATTCACGGCTTGCTTCATGTAGTACAATAATCTCGACATGATTTGATGAAGTTGTTACGAGTGTTTGTTTCTCTGAACGCCAAGAAATTGTTGAGCCTCCACAAGTAAATACANCGGCAAAAGATATATCAGGCCTTGTACAATTTGTAAGATACATAAGGGCACCGATAGCACTTAGATATGGTACTTCTGGACCAAGAATATCTTCATCATCTTCACATGGACGGAATGGATCCTTTTCTATGTTTAATGATCTAACAACCATTGGAGTACTTAAAGGATTTGATTTATTCATATTAAAACGTTTAAGGATCTTTTCTGTATAATTTGTCTGGTGAACAAATATTTCACATTCTTTTTGTTCTATTTGTAAACCCAGACAATACTTGATTTTTCCAAGATCCTTCATTTCAAATTCTTCCTTCAAGTATGAAACAACTTCTTAAATTTCCTTATTCGTTCCAATGATGTTTAAATCATCAACATATACAGCAATAATTACGCATCCGGATGTTGTTTTCTTAATGAAAACACAAGGGCATATTGAATTATTTACATATCCTTTTTTCATCAAGTGATCACTTAGCGGATTATACCACATTCGGCCGGATTGCTTTAACCCATATAATGATCTTTGTAATTTCACAGAATAACATCATCTGGGTTTTGAACTTTGTGCTTCAGGCATCTTAAATCCTTCAGGGATTTTCATACATATATTACTATCAAGTGATCCATATAAGTTATACTTGTCAAATTGGGTTAGGCCCGTCGGACCGGCTCGCTCCGCTATAAAATTGAACGGGTTGGGTTGATAAAATAGCAGCTCGTTTGGAGGCGGGTCAAATGGGTTGAGCCCGTTTGGGTAGCCGATCAAGATGGGTCGAGCCCAAACGGGGCGGGCTAGCCCGCCAAATTAGGATAAAATTTTATATTTTTAAAGTTTATATAAAAATTGGAATAAGTTTCATTTGCCTCCATGTCTTAGAACAAATATATTGATAATTTATTCTTAGAACAAATATATATAAAGAAAATAAAAAGATAGAAATTTACAAATATACATAAAGAAAACAAAAAGGAAGAAATTCCTATAAATTTTATTCATGAATCTTAAAATAATTTTTAAGCATAAAAGTTGTTTGTGAACCCAAGAGCGGTTTCGTTTGAAGTCCGACGAGTTGCAGTGAAATTTTGTGGACTATGTGTATTGTTGAAGACATGATATTTTTTAATTATCTGTATTGTTGAAGACATAATATTTTTCTAATTATGTGTATTGTTGAAGGCATAATATTTTTTAAAATTTACAACCGTCTCTTTCCTCGACTTTATGTTCTCTTCCATGTCTCGATCTTCATGTTTGGTTTAAACACTTTACTTTTTATGGATTATGTTGTATGATTTCTTAATTTCTTATTTCAATATTTTTAAGTATTTTATGAAACTATTTGACTGAAATATATTTTTCTTCTATGTTTACTGCGATAATGTTTATCATTTTTTTCTTAAAAAAAATAAGCGGGTCGGCCCGTCTAACCTGCGGCCCAAGATGGGTTGGGCTGAGTTGACCATTTAGAGGCCCGCCGAAATGACGGGCTGGCCCGCCCCGCCCCGCCTAATGGCGGGTTGCGGGTTGCGGGCTGGCCCGTCCCGCCAGCCCGTTTTGACATGTCTAATATAAGTAAGCTGTAACAACATCCATAAGACGCATTTCTAAATTTTCAGATACTGTCAGGCTAATCAAATACCGAAATGTAATTGCATCTATCACGGGAGAATACGTTTCTTCATAATCAATTCCAGGCCTTTGAGAAAAACCTTGTGCAACAAGTCGAGCTTTATATCTTACTATTTCATTTTTCTCATTTTGCTTTCGAATAAAAACCCATTTGTATCCAACAGGTTTTACACCTTCAGGTGTAAGGACTATATGTCCAAAAACATTACGTTTATTTAGCGAATCCAATTCAACCTGGATGGCATCTTTCCATTTTATCCAATCANTATTTTGTGATCATCATGTGTTTCTTCAGGAACATCATTCTCTATTTTGTGATCATTGTGTTTCTCTATGAATTTTCTTTTTCGAGGATTTTTATCCTTGGAACCGACTGGCCTTCCACGCTTCAGGCGTTTTACGACATCATGACTTTGTTCAATTTGTTTCTTTGGAATTTCAATTCGAGCAGGAGCATTTACAACATGTATATATGATTTAGTTACCCTTTTTGCATCTGTAAATGCATCTGGTATTTGATTTGCTATTCTTTGCAAGTGCACAATTTGTTGTACATCTTTTTCACATTGTTGTGTTCTTGGATCCAGATGTAACAATGATGATACATACCATGTAATTTCCTTTTCGGTATGTTTCTTGTCTCCCCCTAACATTGGGAAGATTTCCTTATTAAAATGACAATCAGCAAAACGTGCTGTGAACACGTCGCCTGTCTGAGGTTCAAGATATCGAATGATTGATGGACTATCATAACCGATATAAATTCCAATCTTTCTTTGAGGTCCCATTTTCTTTCGTTGCGGTTGTGCAATAGGTACATACACCATACATAAAAATTCTCAAATGAGAAATGTCTGGTTTTTTACCAAATGCAAGCTGCAATGAGGAGTATTTATGATATGCACTTGATCTGATGCGAATTAATGAAGCAGCATGTAAAATTACATGTCCCCATATAAAAATAGGGAGCTTTGTTATCATAATCATTGGTCTAACAATCATTTGCAAACGTTTAATCAATGATTCAGCCAATCCATTCTATGTATGTACATGAGCAACATGATGCTCAACAATGATTCCCATAGACATACAATAATCATTGAAAGTCTGGGAAGTAAATTCACCAGCATTATCAAGTCTAATTTTCTTGATTGTATAATCGGGAAATTGATTCCTCAATTTTATTATTTGAGCAAGTAATCTTGCAAATGCAACATTTCGAGTTGACAATAAACATACATGTGACCATCTGCTGGAGGCATCAATCAATACCATAAAGTATCTGAATGGTCCACATGGTGGATGAATTGGTCCACAAATATCACCCTGAATACGTTCAAGAAACATTGGTGATTCAGTTTGGATTTTGGCTGGTGATAATCTTATAATAAGTTTTCCAAGAGAACATGTTTTACATTGAAACTTATTATTCTGAAAGATCTTCTGGTATTTCAGCGGATGACCATGTATATTTTCTATAATTCTTCGCATCATTGTTGAACCAGGATGTCCTAATCGATCATGCCAATAGGTTAATATTGAAGAATTATCAACTACCATGTTTGATTCAATGGGACTTATATGTGTATAATGCAATCCAGTAGGGAGCATTGATATTTTTTCAATCACATATTTCTTTCCTGATTTATATGTGGTAAGACACATATATTTCTCATTCCTTTCATTCATTGTTTGAGTATCATACCCATGTGAATATATATCATTAAAACTCAACAAATTTCTTTTCGATTGTGGTGAATACAAGGCATCATTGATTAAAAATTTTGTACCATTAGGTAACAAAAATTGTGCTTTACCACATCCTTTAATCAAGTCTACAGGACCTGATATTGTATTCACCATTGTTTTTGTTGGTTTTAGTTCCAAAAAATATCTTTTATCTCGGAGTATAGTGTGCGTTGTACCACTATCAGGTATGCAAACTTCAGCTTGGTTCATAGCATTTTCCGTATTTGAACTTCAAAAAAATATGTAATGAAATAAAATTACTGACAATACAATAGAATACATATTTAAAAATATAACACACTATAAAACATTATCATACGAGTACATGGAAAAATAAAACATTTTACATATTTATTCCACTAGCAAATTGATCATTGTCTGAGAAATCAATCAGAAAATCTCCAGCATCAAAATGAGTTGAATCACTCAAAGGTTCACTATGTTCAGCGAAGTTGGTCTCCTTTTCTTTCCCCTTTATTGATTCTTTATAAAGTTTACAAAGGTGCTCAGGGGCTCGACAAATACGGGACCAATGTCCTGGAGGACCACATCTGAAACAAGAACTTTCAAATCTTTTTGAGTGATTCTCATTAACACTCATATTCTCATGATGCCTTTTCGGTGGATGGTTTGGGTCGCTCTTTTGAGATGAGCTATAGAAATAACTATCTCGATTATTTTCAAAACCACGGCCGCGTCCACGACCACGACCACTTCTACGTCCCCGTACCCGTCCACGTCCACGACCTCGATTTTGTCATCGACCAAAATCTTGTCTATAACTTTGATTTTGGTTTCCGGGTTTAAATTCATTTTTGCTTACAACATTTACTTCTGGAAATGTTGTTGATCCAGTGGGTCGGGACTGATGATTTCTCATTAATAGCTCGTTGTTCTTTTCCGCCACAAGAAGACAGGCGATGAGTTCAGAATATCTCGCAAATCCACGCACTCTATATTGTTGCTGTAGAGTTATATTTTATGCGTGAAACGTGGAAAATGTTTTTTCAAGCATTTATGATTCCGTAACCTCATGTCCACAAAGTTTTAATTGCGAGATTATTCGATACATCGCCGAATTGTAATCACTTACTTTCTTAAAATCTTGGAATCTCAACATATTTCATTCATCACGGGCAGTCGGAAGTATAACTTCCCTTATATGTTCAAATCTTTCTTTTAATCCTTTCCACAGAGCCATGGGATCTTTTTCGATGAGATATTCACATTTCAAACCTTCATCAAGATGTCGGCGCAAAAATATTATAGCTTTTGCTTTTTCTTGTGATGAAGATATACCATTTTCTTTAATAGTCTCGCTTAGACCCAATGACTCAAGATGCATTTCTACATCGAGAGTCCATGGTATATAATTTTTCCCCGTAATGTCGAGTGCAACAAATTCGAGCTTTGTCAAGTTTGACATGGTGGTACTAAAAAAATTATGATGCATTTTATTAGTTAATGAATATTGCAATACAAAGTAATGGATAAACAACAAATACAAGCATTCGTAAAAATAAAGAAAACACACAAGGAGGATATTCTCCGATAAGTACAAGATTCGTGAGTATTATAACCAAAATAATTAAAAATAACTTTGTGAAAGCCATCTTCTTTTTTCTTCAAAAATTTGATGAAGAATAATTTTAGAGAAGAAGAGAAAGTTGGAGTGATTGAATATGTTTGTGAGATCATATTTATAGGGCAAAAACTAGCCGTTTTGTTACCGTTTATGACCGTTGGTGTACAAGAAAATAAATATATGTATTTGTATAATTTTATGGTAATAATATGGTGTATATAATATTAGTAATGTTTTAAATAATTATGTATATCATATCACAATATTATAATGAAGTGTCATAAGATATTTTTTTTAAAAATCTTATAAGCTTTTATACTTTTCGTATCCCTTACCAGGAGTGTGGGATGTCGTCTTAACATCCTCCCAGGATTTATAACAAGTTTTTTGAAAAATTTATTTTTATTATTTATAATAACATTATATTATATATTAAATATATAAACAATAAATAAATAAACAATAAAATAAATATTATTACTTTTATTACCTTTTTCTTCTGTTTTGGAGTTTGGCCTACCAAACACCCTCCCATAGCGTGGAGTGTCCTTTGTAAACCAATGGATGCAGGTGGTTGGGGTCTTAAGAATTTAAAAGCTTGAAATAAGGCCTTGATAGCGAAGACTCTTTGGAACATTCATATGAAGAAAGATTGTTTGTGGATCAAATGGTTAATCATGAATACAGTCACTTGTCTAGTGTTTGGAGTTGGGACTGGAATAAAGAGCAATTTCCTCTTATTAAACACATCATTGCGTTACGTGATGAGATGATTTTAGCCCATGGTTCGGTGCAAGCCTCGATCGCAATGCTAGGTACGTGGTTTGGTCCCTCTAAGGGACTGTCGAATGCGTATGATTTTTTTGTCGGTAGATGGAATAGATGGCCTTGGAAACCTCTTTATCGCCAAGTGTTGTATTCTACCGAAGCAAAGGTTCTTGTTGTGGTTGGTTTCTCATCGCAAGTTGCTTACTCGTGACAGACTAGGTTATCTTCTAGACAAATCTTCTGTTTTGTGCAACTATTCTGCTGAATCTGTGAGTCATCTCTTCTTTGATTGTCCTATAGCTAGATCTATCTGGAATTGTATTCGTTCGTGGCTTGGGATGCGTAAGAGAATGGGAACTACTGCGGCCTATCTGAATGCTTTCCGAGGTGTTTATCGTGGTAGCTCGGCCCTCAATAAGATGCGGTGTGTGGCACTTGCTGCAACGGTTTACCATATCTGGAATATCAGAAATAGAAAGATTTTCGAAGATGAGCAACCGAATATTGAGGGGACGATATTGAAGATCAAGATTCATGTGCTTCGAAGTGTGCCAAATGCGTGTGATTTGGTTCAAACATTGTTATAGAGTTTGTTGTGGTCTATTAGTCTACTGAAAATTATTGTTGTTATTGTTCCTGGGAATGACCAGTGTAGTTGTTTTGTACTAACTTTTACCCGTTTTTAATGAATCAATTCATTAAAAAAAATAAAGACATGAAAACGCCTTCACTACATAGGTGAGTGCATAAGGTTTGAGGTAACGTGTTTCAGTACTCTCCGGCGTCGTAAGATTTATTCTCGTGTGAAACACATTTCTCACAATCTATTATACAACCGCATTTGAATTATTTTCCTAACGCATCTACTTTTGAAGAAAATCAATCAAGCTAAAAGAGAAGTTGGAAATGTGTTTTTTTCCAGGAAAATAGCAGGTCTTTTTGTATTTCAATCAATATATTGGGGAAGAATTTTTAAAAAACACACAAAGCAGATCCATTGGCTATAATTTCACTCTATTTTTGTGTATAATGATAATAATAATAATATATATTATATATATATATATTATTCTATTATAAATATATGAGTTTGAATTGTGAATTTACATGCATGTCCTTATGATCATTAAATAATATTCATTAATATATGTCTATTTGTTTTTCATACATTAATTAATTAAAGGAATCTAAAATAAATTATAAATATATGAGTTTGAAATGTGTATTTACATGATCATTAAATAATATTCATTAATATATGTCTATTTGTTTATTTGTTTTTCATACATTAATTAATTAAAGGAATCTAAAATAAATTATAAATATATGAGTTTGAAATGTGTATTTACATGATCATTAANTGTCCTTATGATCATTAAATAATATTCATTAATATATGTCTATTTGTTTATTTATTTTTCATATATTAATTAATTAATTTGTTTTCATATATTAATTAATTAATGTAATCTAAAATAAATTAAAGGATTTAAATGTTTGTCCTTATAATCATTAAATAATATTCATTAATATATGTCTATTTGTTTATTTGTTTTTCATATATTAATTAATTAATAGAATCTAAAATAAATTTTAAAAAAAATGAAATTTGATCTTCATTTTTTGGAGTGAAATTTACACTCAAATAGAAAAATAATGCAATTTACATTTCATTTTTAAAAAATGAACTATATCCTTATTTTGAAAATAATTATTTTTGTTTCTAAAATAAATTAAAGAAAAATGAAATTAAACCTTCACATTTTTTGGAGTGAAATTTTACACTCAAATAAAAAAATAATGAAATTTACATATCATATTTAAAAAATGAACTATATCCTTATTTTAAAAATAATTATTTTTGTTTTATTTATCTGTTTTTGTTGGGTACAATAATTGTCCTTGTTTGGTAGAGCGATCGAACCGTGGTGCTTGAGTTGCTGTGCGGTTTACAAGATTTGAGTTGCACCATTACCACCAGCTATAGCTTTTGGTAAGATCACGGGTTCGATTCTCATTGATTGCAAAGAGTGCAATTATTGGGAGGGAGACTGTTGGGTGCAATAATTGTCTTTGTTTGGTAGAGCGATCGAAATGTGGTGCTTGAGTTGCTGTGCGGTTTAAAATATTTGAGTTGCAATATTACCACCAGCTATAGCTTTTGGTAAAGCGGCAAACGCACGGTCCTACAGTTTTTTTCTTTTTGTTTGATTTACGAAATCTATTTTACTTTTTTAGATGTTCTTTTGTTTTATTTCTATTACTTTTTTGGATGTTCCTCTGTAAGACGGTATCTTGAAAATATATCTCTAAGACGGGTTGACTTTTTTGATTAATTAATATAAGTGTATTTTAAAATAAATCAAATGAAGATGAAGTTTACACTCTTGTTCAAAATTTTATGCTTATCTAATTTTTGAGTAGGTCTTCTGTGAGACGGTTTCATGGATATATATCCATTAGACGGGTCGATACAATCATTTACGGAATGAAAAACAATGTTCATGTCTATTAATGACTTGTAAAATAAATTGAAGAAAAATAAAATTAAACCACCATTTTTTGAATGAAATTTAAATTTAGTCTTTATTTTTTGGAATGAAATTTACACTACATTTTTTAAAAAAAAAAAACTATATCTATAATTGTAAGACCCGAGATTATATCACTTTAATCCGAGATTATTTAATTTACGAATTTTGGAATGATGAATTAGATTCCACGGTTTTTGTAATTAATTAGGATTGAAATTGAATTAAAAGATTGAGCGGGGGCTGAATTGCAAATAGAGAAAAGTTGAGGGACTAGAGTGCAATTATGACTTGAGTGGGACACATGTCATGCATTGATATATATAATCTCATTTCCCCATTCAGAATCTTTAGCAAGAACGAGAATTCTGCCAGAGAAATTCTCAAGTGTCCTCCAAGCCTAGAAATTTGATTTTTCAAGTACCGGCGATTTGATTTTTAATCCGAACACAGTTCTGAGATCCTCTCGTCGACAGCTACAACAGGACGTAAGTTTTATTGATTTCTGATATGATTTTGGAGGAATTATTATTTGATCTATATTATGTGTGCTGGGAGTACTAGACATCGTATATTGGAAGTCAGATCGAAGAACAAATTGAGTATGTAATTGTTATGATTTTTCAGATTATATTAAGTGAAATTGAATAGATTTTGATTATGGATTGATTACAGATTGTATTGGATATGGGTTATGATTTGTAATTGATGTCTGTTGATATGGTATTGACGGAGATACTGAGATGGTGCCGTTATGCCGTTGATTTGAATTATATTCAGATTAATCAGATTCAGTGTTGAATTGAGAATGGAATATTTATTATTATTCTCGATATGTCGTTTCAGATTTACAGAGACAGTCTTGAGTTCAGAACTTCCATTGCTTCAGACCGAGACTACGAACGAAAGGTATAAGTCAATGTGGTACTGGGAGATTGACTCGATTAGGATATACTTGGGTTTCCCTAAATCACATACTGATTGTTATGATATGCCTTGATTTGAATTGATATGAGTGTTTCTATTGATTTATAGGAAGCATATTATAGGCGAGTATTAGACGAGTAATCTTGTGACAGAAGTGCCGGATAATGATGGAATCGTCATTGGCACATTGCACTCTGTTACAGGATAGTATATTAGCGAAAGTGCTAAGGTCTGTGACGGATAGGTCAAGACACTGGAGGTTTGGTTATATCGATGTGATTAGAATTTGAATTTCTTCTATCACGGATATTCGATATGGAATGCCATCATCTGAAAATCGGGATCCCTAGACTAGGATTGAGTCTAGTCTGAGACGGGGAGTCACGAGTTTATTTACAGTTTTATATGGATTCATGTTTCAGATTTGACATTTATTTCTGATATTTACTGCATGCTTTTATATTGATTATATTATCGCATGTTCGTTGATTTATACTGGGATTATATTCTCACCGGAGTTATCCGGCTGTTGTCTTGTTTGTATGTGTACATGACAACAGGTGGGACAGGATCAGGGTCCAGGAAATGAGGAGAGATCGTGATTAGAGTGGAGACTTCGGACTTTGATGTATATAGGGTTTTGACACTTGACATTAGTAGTTGAACCTTCGTTTGAGATGTTTGTATGTTGTATCAGATTTATACTCTCATACTGATATGTATAGGAGTTTGATTCCATTACGTTCCGCAATTAAAAAAAAAATTTATGACCCTAATTACTGGATTAGTAAATTGATCCTAATGATGATTAAGAATTGATTAGCGTCCGGGTCCCCACAATAATGAAATTTAAAATAATAATTAATAATAAATACATGTTTTATTGTTAGTTTTTCTCAATTAATATATGTAAATGAACTGAAAAAAGACATGTATTTATTAATATTATTTAACGAAGATAAGGACATATATGTAAATTCACACAATTGTATTAGAGTTTTCAAATTTATTAGTCGTGTATTATTTACGTTACTAATGAATGTTAATTTACTCAAGTTACATATAAAAATTGGCCCAAACATTCTTATGAGACTGTTTCACGAGTCAGTTGTTTGACGCACGAGAACTTCTTGGAGTTCACCCATCATGATGCTTAACCCAACAACATTGAATGATAGTATAGTTCAAACGTTTCTTAAACTTTATGTAAAAAGTTATATTTGTTAACCAATACATGACTTTTATTTCTTACAATTATGATCTACCGTGCAAAGTTCTATACTAAGCATTGTGAATATAATGAGGATTGCAGTGACGTAAGTGTCAATATTTTTTCACGAGAAATAAAAGTTTTTTAAAAGATTACAATTATATTCATGTTTATCACTGTGACACCTATTTTAATATCACAACCTTAAATTTGTAAAAAAAAATAAATTAAACTATGAGTATTCAAAGTAATAAAACAAAAAAACAAATTTATGAGTTTTTTTTTTACAAAAAGCATAATTCTAAATTTCTCATAATATATTTTGAAAGTAACTACAAGTTCTACAAGTATTTATTGGTGGAAATTTGACATATATATA
>NC_133306.1:22085577-22175617 GCF_012295235.1 Primulina huaijiensis
TATATATATATATATAAACATTCTTTATTGCCGGCTAGTGGAAAAATATAGCATTACGTATTTCTATTTTATTAATTTGTTGTCATGTATATATATGTCTTTGTTATATATATAGGCAGTCTTTTTTGTATTTCAATCATACATGTCTTTGTTATATATATAACAAAGACATATATATATATATACATGACAAAAAATTAGTAAGTAAAGTATATTCACGATAATTAATAAAATAGAAATACGTAAGGCTATATTTTTCCAATAGCCGGCAATAAAGAATAAAAACATTCTTTATTATATCAAATTAAGAAAATATTCAATATTAATGGTTTGTATACACTTGGGGGAATAGGTCCATTGAAATGCTCAAGTTCGCATCATGTGCCGATCGCTTAGAATATTGTGATATAGTTTAGGACTTTGTGTTTCTCATTTTATTAAAATATATAGTTGGTGTAGAACAATCTAAACATAGTTCTTATTCTGACGTACGATTTAAAAATATNCTAAATTTCGTATCGTTTTTAAATTAAAAATATTATATTAAAAAATATCACTCACTTAACCTAATTGAAAAGTTTTTTGAAGTAAACATACTGACGCATGGAAATTCTTCCAAATTCTCAAATAAAAGTTTGCGACAGTTATTAAAGACGCATACACACATCTGAATGTTGTGGTGACAAATAAATCAATTAAATATTGACAATATGATTAATATTTATAACCAATCATAAAATTTGACAATTTCAAATCTGTGAGTAATTTTTTTTTTTTTTAATATGAAAAGCTTGTGATTTTATTCAACTATGTGATTATTTAGTAGTAAAAAAATACACACAGATTTGAAATTGTCAAATATATATTTATGTAAAATAAATATATATTTTTATCAATCACTAATTCAAGCGTACAACAATAATTTGTATTGGAAAATTAATTACTTTTAGATTACTTGAATTCCCTTTATATATATTATATGTTAATGAATTATTGGATATTTTCTTTTATTTATATTACGATGGACAAGAGGGATTTTTGCTTCCACGTGTCTTTCACATTAATTTTAGACAAATCATACTCTTTTCTGTGGGTGCTCGCCTTTGTTTGAAAATTCCGGCAGCGTCACACTAATTTTAGATATTAAGACATATAAGAATTTATAAGATATGTTTTACTTTTTATTTATTTAAAACTTTTTTATATTTAAAAATATGCTACTAGATTGTCGTAAAGTCGTTTAAAAAAAATTAATACGATAACAGTTAAACTGACCCATCTTTTGATATTTAATAATCTTTATTCAAAATCCGATCAAATAAATAATAATATTTATTAAAAATAATTAAAATAAATCTTAAAATTTATTTATTTTCTTTAACTTTCTCATATTCATTGTCACTTGCTATTTTTCCCTTGCTTATTTATTTGCCTGAGTTGATCAATTAATAGTAATCACATACTCCAAACAATGTCTAGCAAGACAAGGATCCATGCATGGGTAAATTCTCCTAGCTTCAATTTGCACGCAACATACACCTGATCCACGTACATATATGCTCAACTTATTTTAATTGCACAAAAACATGCAGAAGACCGTTTCACGTGTTAATTTTGTGAGATGTATCTCTAATCCGATCCGATCTATGAAAAGTTATTACTTTTTTTGTCAAAATTATTAGTTTTATCAGAAGTATAGCCAAGTGACTGTTTCACAAGTTAATTTTGTGATATGTGTCTCCTATACGATCCGACCTATAAAAAGTTATTATTTTTTTTATCAACATTATTAGTTTTCATTGGAGGTATGGTTACGTTGCTCAAATTAATGAACTTTATAATATGGTTTCCTCAACAAAAAAAAAATAACTTTATAATATGGTTTCATTATATATATAATCAAGCTTTATGAGGGAACAGTCGAACTGGAAGACCCTTAGCAGGAATTGGCATTGGATCGACAACTGTTTTCTCGTCTGCTATAAGTTTCTCCCATTTGAATCTCTTCACAAGATGATGCATGAATACAAGTATCTCTAAACGGGCATACTCTTTTCCGGGGCACATTCTCGGGCCTCCGCCGAATGGCACGAATGTGTACGGGGCGGGTCCGGATCCTTCGAACCGAGACGGGTCGAACTTCTGGGGCTCTGGGAAGAATTCTGGGTTTTTGTGTGTTGAGTTTGCACTCCAATAGAGCTACAGTGAAAGTAATTATATGAATTAACTACTTTAAACGAATAAAATATATTGTAAATAAAATTTGTTATCCTAACGGGGTTACGTAATATTTTTGTTGTTTGATTAACAATATTTGAAAATAAAAATATTAAATTTATACCTTCCAACCCTTTGGAATTGAAAACCCGTTGAAAACGAAATCGGTAATGGCTTCTCTAAAAGCTCCTTGGAGAGGTGGTGCGAGCCTCAAAACTTCACACGCAACATTCCATGAATATTTCATCTTCTGAATATCATCCCAAGTCAACAACTCGCCTGGAGCTTTTGATTTAGCAATCTCCATTTGTTCTGGATTTTGTAGTTTACGATAAATTAAATAAGAAAATCAAGAAACGTGAATAAGAGAGTATGTAAAAAAAAAAACAATTTAGAAATAGATTCTTTTACCTTTATAAACTCCGTCGTAAATTTCAGGCAACTCCGCAAGATATTTGACGATGAAAGTGCATGCAGAGCTAGCAGTATCGTGCCCACCAATAAGCAGACCCAAGATCTTATCAGCGATGTCCAATTCATTCATAAATTTCCCATTTTCATCGCTTGTAAGCAGCATGTGAGACAGTATGTCTTGTGTAGCCGTGGCTTTTCCCTCTGCTAGATCAATTTTTCGCTGTTTGATGATGGAAATAAGCTCTTTCCTGATGAAATTTGATGCCTTGATCGCCTTGTTAAACGGTGTCCCGGGCAAGTCTATAGGGATTGAGATCAAACCAGAAGCCAAAAGATTGAAAGGATCAGCAAATTTTGCCACATGAATTGGATCCTCAATGCTCACAAAAAGTCTACACGCTAGCCAGAAAGTGTAGTTCTTTGCGAGGGGGAACACCACTATTTCTTCCTTGTTTTCCCACCCGTCTGCAAAGTGTCTTCTCGCTATATGATCCATTATCCCCACGTACCGTTGCAACGCTTCGGGTTTAAAGAAATTTGGGAGCATTTTTCTCATCTTGATAGCCTCTTCTTTGGATGAAGTTTGATTAGAAGATGGGAAAACTTTGTCCACCGAACTAGGCCACCATGCTTGAACAAGCTTATTCTCATTAGAAAACAAGAACTTGTTGCCACTCGAACCGCAGAAAACGGCAGCCGGTTCGCCTAAAAGGTGAGTCCTAAAGACATTAGATGAGTACTTAGAGATTCTGTCGAAGATGAACTTTTCAGGGTGTCCCTTCCATCCGGTGGAAAGAAATTCGAGGCTTTCACCGATAACTGGCCAACCGGTTTTGCCCGGAGGCAGGGTCCCGGAGCCAGGTTTTGTCTTGTAAAAGAGTAGGTTAAGGGAAATGAATACAAAAGAAACAAATATGCAAAGAAGAGAGACATAAAAGAACTCCATGCTTGGTTTGCAAATTTTTGAACCAATATGACAAGTATATATAGGAGATATCTGAGTTGAAAAAGATGTCAAGTAATGGAAATTTAACTGGGGAAGAGTTGGGAATGTGAATACATTTATAAAAAAACAAGTGGCGCTGTGTGGCTTTTTCACCCGCTTTTGGCTTTCCTAAGTGTGAAACACCTTATTATTTGGTGCGTTGAATGACTCTTAAAGTTCAAAAGGCAGTGATCATATATTTTAATTTTATTGTTTATTATATATAATTGATAATAGAAGCATTATATAATTCATTTAAATACAAGAAACAGTAAAGTGAAATAACTATTTAATGTGGAAAAGCTGGAACGACCATTTTCATCTTAATTAGCTAGTCAAATGAAAACAGCTGAGCGTGGAGGAAAAAGTGAGCATGTGGATATTATAAATCTTCAAGTCTCAAATCATGAAATTAAAGCATTAATTTAAAGGTTGTTAAATGGGTTGTCATGGTGATATCCAGGAAATTGTGATGAAGTTTGTGTAATAAAAGTAAGTATGATGTGTAACTTTTTTTGTAGATCTATATTTATATGATATGTCGATTTTGTTCGTGTCTTTATTGAGAAAAACTTTTTACATAAAAATATTACTTTTTATAAGTCAACTACTTTTATTGAATATATCACATAATATTTTTCATAACATAACTAACTAACAAAAAAATATGATATTTATATACTGAAAAATAATACTTTGAACATAAAATGTAATATTTTTATAAGTCAGGTTGACTTAGAGATCACTTTCACAAATATGATCCGTGAGAAGTCTCATATGAGCTTTCGTGGTGTAATAATATTATGATATTCCCGTCGTCCAATACATATAGAGATCTATATGTGTTTTCATATAAGTTAAAAAAATTATTGCAAAATTAAATATCATAAAGAAATTTTCCATCATACTCTTGTTTAATTTGATAAGATATTTAAGACAAAAATTTTCTCATAATACACACACACACACAAGGAACTATGGGAAGAACATTGACTCATTTGCTGGTCTATTAATTTTGGTCCAACGTGGTGGCTCTAAACTTGCAAAATTGAAAATACCATCATCCCACGTTGGTGCTCTAATAAATGCTAGTTGTTTTTTTTTATAATAATGATAAATCAATATATTTGAATTAAATAATGATACGTGACACTCATAAATTGTATAACTTGGGCTACTCATTAGATAAAACAAAAATAAACATATTTTCTGTACCATGGGATGATCATATATATCTCGGAAGTAAGGATTGGTTTTTATATACATAATTAATATGATGTAATTAAGATGAATAGAAAAACAAATAGATGTATAGTAAGCATCAATTGCTGACTTATTGTGTGTGATATTTGCACAAATATTGATATAATTTTCAACATTTGAGACAAATTATTGTCGCCATTGCAACAAAACGCACGCCTTCAAGTAAGAACAAAGACTAGTAATCCGTCAACCCTTTCTTCATCATCTATCTCAACATATGACTTCACGATTTGGAAAAAAAATTATTGAAAACACAATTTAGTTCAAAATATCTAGGGTAACTATTCACTTTTAAGTATTCTTTTTGAGTCGTAACATGTTCGAATCGATCCGGTTCCAATTTTTTACATATATTGGTTTTGGATTAATTTGATATTAGCCCGGATAACTAAATTTAAAAAAAAATAAAAGATTATAGAGTTTAAAATCCTAATACCTCGGGCATTGATGTTACTGCTCACTCTAACAATAACAGCATATTTATTAACTAATTATCCAATCAAAACCTCATTTTACAAAGTGTGTTTGGTATGATTGAGAAAAATGGGATTTTGTAGGCCGTTTTTTAAGTGTTTGGGATTGTTCATCCAAACATAGTGTTATGGATTAGGCCCGTTTGGGTCTCACTTGTGCAACCAAAAAAAATGTTAAATTTTAACGGCCTGATGTTATTTTGATGATAAGTCATTGTCCAGCCCAGCAATGTATTGGAGGCTGAGTGACAAAGCCCACAGCCAATTAATTATTTAATTAGTTTGTCAGATTTTTTTTATTTTATTATCTAAATTTATATGTAAATATATACGAATCCATCCTAATATGATTTTTTTTTTACTTGAATTAGATGTATTCGATTTCATGTTTGATTTGAATGTCAAATAATTCGACGATTTTTGTTCGAATTTTGACGATAATAGAATAGAAGTTGCTATGATTTGATCGAATTTAAATCCATGAACTCAAACATAGGTAAAAATTAAATTAAATTACCATGCAAAGTAGCTAAGAGGCAACAAATTTTTAAAAATCAGTTGATTTTATAATAAAAAAACACAAATTATTTTGGAGTTTCGAATGTCTAGAAAAGATGACCTAAAAATGTATTAATTTGACGGATGAATGTCTCTGACTTTGTCAAATTTAGATGTATTTGTATTATATATGTTTGTCAATCTTCAATAATTTTTTTATGAGGACTAATAATATTATTTTGTCTGAGCCAATATAAAAAAGTATATATGGCTTGAAAATTACTTACATATAGTGATCTAAATCAACAGAGTTCATCTGATCATTTTCTCGCGAATAATCACACCTCTTCCATCATGACCTTTCAAATCGTGATCCACCAACTCATAACCGTTGTCATCTTAATCGTCCTCGTGGCGCCCAATCACTCGCCAAATCACCCAATCTTTGTCACGCATTTGTCGATTAGAGCAATTGCCTCATCATCAAGTCCATAATTATATAAGGTGCGTTTGGTGCAATAATTATCTCTACTGGTTAGAGCAATCGAAACGTAGTGCAAGAATGATTCAAGAACACGAGTCTATTGCCCGTGCATAAACGATTTGGTAAGATTTTGAGTGATATGGGTTAATATTCTCAACGTACACGAAAAACTTATATAGATTTGTGTATGTGCATACAATAGGTGATACGGGGATGAATGAGATCGATACCGAGATTGGTATCGGTATCGGAGGATTTTGGGTCATATATTTTCGCTCACACCGTGATCGTTAATGCCATTTTAGAACAAATTTGCAGTTTTTTCTCTATATTTGACCGTCATTAAATTGTCCCCAAACACTAATTCAATTTATGTGAAACAATGGCTTGATATTTCTCTTTTCTTTGAGCTTGAATCAAGTATGATAGCATAAATTTTACAAGATTATCCATTCGGAAAAAAAATTATGGCGTGGAAACCGTGGTCAAATATGATACTAACACAATAGTCTGAAAATCACATTATTCAAGAGAATAAAACTGATCAAGTTTTATGTGACAAACTCGTCTGAAAAAATATCGATCAGTACTTTTAACCATTGACCGAACACTCGGAAAAATCTTTTGACCAAATCAAACTATTGAGTAGCCAGTAAGTTGCACAAATCGCCCTCCTGTCCTCATTTATGGTCGCGTTGAACCGGTCAACTCAATCCAAAAGAAAAGAAATATTTAAGGTAAAAGTATATGGGCTCTCAAAATATTGATTTTTCATACTCAATTCAGCTTTAAAAATTTTATTTTTATTTTATAAAAACTTCATTCAAAAATTCATTCTTTATTACATATTTTAGGGTAAGTTGGGTGTCACCCTTAGATAATTGTTCATACTTTTTTAAGTAGATCTTTTATATATGACAAATGTCCACTCCTGTATTTAATCTTAAAACAATATTCTATTGAAAGCACCAAATTTTTTCACATTTTAGATATAACAATTACTAATTATTATATGTGCAAAAAAATCTTTCAAACTCAAGTAGTAGCCGCTCGTAAAAAAGGTCCCATATACATTTCATAAACTTTGAAGATACTTATATTACATAAATGTTGATAGAAAGTATAGGATTGAGTTTGTCGTTTTACTAATAGCTATAGATTATGGTAACGATGCAACTCTAATCTTTTAAATCGTACAGCAACGTACACAAACACCACGTTTTGATTATTCTACCTAATGTTTTCATAATTGGTCCGATAATCGAATTGGTTTACCTTATAACGATTCAAATGGTCAGACCGAAAAAGCGTAATATTATATAAAATAATAATATAATATATTTTAAATTCTAAATATTTTAAAGTGTATATAAATAATAAAAAGATATATTTATGTAAGCTTAAAGTCTTAACATTATGCATATAATAAAATATAATAATATCTATATTTTAAAAAAAATAAATAAATCAAAATACTAGGGACTTGTTTGACCGTAAAAATGGTGTATGAGTCTGTTTCGAACAAGATCCATTACCAATTCTCTGTCGAACTGGACGAACCAATTGTTATGATCAATAAAGATAATTATTAAAACTTAAAAATATATTTCTCGATAATGGAGTTCCTTATTTTAATGGCAAAAACTTGTGTGAGACGGTCTCACGGGTCGTATTTGTGATACGAATCTCTTATTTGGGTCATCCATGAAAAAGTATTACTTTTTATGCTAATAGTATTACTTTTTATTGTGAATATGGGTAAGGTTGACCCGTCTCACAGATTAAGATCCGTGAGACGGTCTCACATGAGACCCACTCTATTTTAATATCAATTATAAGATCATAAGATCAAGTGTTTTTCGTTTTATCGAAAACTAAAAAAAACTATAATTTCTGAAAAGAGTGCTATCCAACATAAAATTTAACAAAACGTACTATAATTTTTGAAAAGAGTGCATTCCAACATAAAGTTTAACAAATCATCCTATATGTATTTTATTATATATCCGTATATTTTATATCAAGAGAGAATCCATTAAAATATTTTTTATAACAACCAAATGTATCCAAATAACATCTCTCTTTTAATAGTCTAGATATAGTTTATACAACATATTCAAGACAATCACCTAATTGTTGAAAAATTATTTAAAAATGTGAAAAATATTTGTGTTGAAAATGTGAATGTTGAATGTTGAAAATTAGGTAAAATTAGGTGTTGAATATTGAAAATTAGTGTGTGATGATGTAGGTAATGATGTATTTTATTTTTGGATTATTTGTAAAAATTTTCTATAAATAGATCTCTCATTTGTGAAGAAAATCACAATTGAGTTGAGAGAATAATATTATAAAGTGTGTAGTGTGATAATTTTAAGATTTTGAGATTTTTACTTTTTACCGTAAATTTTTACTTTTTCACAACACGTTATCAGCACGAAGCTCTAAAAGTCCTCCATATTTTTCCAAGCTCCGAACAGAAGAAAAAGGTAACAAAAGTAATAATATTTATTTTACTGTTATTTATTTATTGTTTATATATTTAATATATAATACAATATTATTATTAGAAATAATAAAAATAATTTTTTCAAAAACTTGTTATAAATCCTGGGAGGATGTTAAGACGACATCCCACACTCCCGGTAAGGGATACGACAAGTATAAAAGCCTATAAGGTTTTTAAACAAAATAACTTATGACACCTAATTATAATAATGTGATATGATATACATAATTATTTAAATATGACTAATACTATATACACCATATTATTACCATAAAATTATACAAATACATACATTTATTTTCTTATACACCAACGGTAATAAACGGTAACAAAACGGCTAGTTTTTGCTCTATAAATACAATCTCACAAATACATTCAATCACTCCAACTTTCTCTTCTTCTCTAAAAATTATTCTTCATCAAATTTTCGAAGAAAAAAAGAAGATGGCTTTCACGAGGTTATTTTTAATTATTTTGGTTATCATACTCACCAGTCTTGTATTTATCGGAGAATATCCTCCTCGTGTGTTTTCTTTATTTTTACGAATACTTGTACTTGTTGTTTATCCATTACTTTGTATTGCAATATTCATTAACTAATAAAATGCATCGTAATTTTTAGTACCACCATGGCAAACTTGGCAAAGCTCGAATTCATCGCTCTTGATATTACTGGGAAAAACTATATGCCATGGACTCTTGATGTAGAAATGCATCTTGAGTCATTGGGTCTAAGCGAGACCATTAAAGAAAATGGTATATCTTCATCACAAGAAAAAGCAAAAGCTATAATATTTTTACGACGACACCTTGATGAAGGTTTAAAATGTGAATATCTCATCGAAAAAGATCCCATGGCTCTGTGGAAAGGATTAAAAGAGAGATTTGAACATATAAGGGAAGTTATACTTCCGACCGCCCGTGATGAATGGAATATGTTAAGATTCCAAGACTTTAAAAAAGTCAGTGATTACAATTCAGCGATGTATAGAATAATCTCGCAGTTAAAATTTTGTGGACATGAGGTTACAGAATCGGAAATGCTTGAAAAAACATTTTCCACGTTTCACGCATCAAATATAACACTACAGCAACAATATAGAGTGCGTGGATTTGCGAGATATTCTGAACTCATCGCCTGTCTTCTTGTGGCGGAAAAGAACAACGAGCTATTAATGAGAAATCATCAGTCCCGACCCACTGGATCAACAGCATTTCCAGAAGTAAATGCTGTAAGTAAAAATGAATTTAAACCTGGAAACCAAAATCAAATTCAAAGACAAGGTTTTGGTCGAGGTCGAGGTCGAGGTCGTGGACGTGGACGTGGACGAGGAAGTGGTCGTGGTCGTGGACGCGGCCGTGGTTTTGAAAATAATCGAGATAGTTATTTCTATAACTCATCTCAAAATAACGTCCCAAACCATCCACAGAAAAGGCATCAAGAAAACATGAGTGTTAATGAAAATCACTCGAAAAGATTTGAAAGTTCTTGTTTCAGATGCGGTACTCCAGGACATTGGTCTCGTATTTGTCGAGCCCCTGAGCATCTTTGCAAACTTTATAAAGAATCGATAAAGGGGAAAGAAAAGGAGACCAACTTCACTGAGCGAAGTGACCGTTTGAGTGATTCAACTCATTTTGATGCTGCTGATTTTATGAATGATTTCTCTGGAAATGATCAATATGTTGGTGGGATAGAAATGAACAATATTGATGCTGCAGATTTTCTCAATGATTTCTCTGAAAATGAACAATATAGTGGTAGAATATAAATGTACAATAATTTATTTTTCATGTATTTATATGATAATGTTTTATTGTACAATTATGATATGTGTTATATTTAAATATGTATTGTCATTAATTTTTTTTCATTGCATATTTTTTGAAGTTCAAATATGGAAAATGCTATGAGCAAAGCTGAAGTTTGCATACCCGATAGTGGTACAACGCACACTATCCTCCGAGATAAAAGATATTTCTTGGAACTAAAACCAACAAAAACAACGGTGAATACAATATCAGGTCCTGTAGACTTGATTAAAGGATGTGGTAAAGCACAATTTTTGTTACCTAATGGTACAAAATTTTTGATCAATGATGCTTTATATTCACCACAATCGAAAAGAAATTTGTTGAGTTTTAATGATATATATTCCCATGGGTATGATACTCAAACAATGAATGAAGGGAATGAGAAATATATGTGTCTTACCACATATAAATCAGGAAAGAAATATGTGATTGAAAAACTACCAATGCTCCCTACTGGATTGCATTATACACATATACGTCCCATTGAATCAAACATGGTAATTGATAATTCTTCAATATTAACCAATTGGCATGATCGATTAGGACATCCTGGTTCAACAATGATGCGAAGAATTATAGAAAATACACATGGTCATCCATTGAAAGACCAGAAGATCTTTCAGAATAATAAGTTTCAATGTAAAGCATGTTCTCTTGGAAAACTTATTATAAGACCATCACCAGCCAAAATCCAAACTGAATCACCAATGTTTCTTGAACGTATTCAGGGTGATATTTGTGGACCAATCCATCCACCATGTGGACCATTCAGATACTTTATGGTATTGATTGATGCCTCCAGCAGATGGTCACATGTATGTTTATTGTCAACTCGAAATGTTGCATTTGCAAGATTACTTGCTCAAATAATAAAATTGAGGAATCAATTTCCCGATTATACAATCAAGAAAATTAGACTTGATAATGCTGGTGAATTTACTTCCCAGACTTTCAATGATTATTGTATGTCTATGGGAATCATTGTTGAGCATCCTGTTGCTCATGTACATACTCAAAATGGATTGGCTGAATCATTGATTAAACGTCTGCAAATGATTGCTAGACCAATGATTATGAAAACAAAGCTCCCTATTTCTATATGGGGACATGCAATTTTACATGCTGCTTCATTAATTCGCATCAGACCAAGTGCATATCATAAATACTCCCCATTGCAGCTTGCATTTGGTAAAGAACCAGACATTTCTCATCTGAGAATTTTTGGATGTATGGTGTATGTGCCTATTGCACCACCTCAACGAAAGAAAATGGGACCTCAAAGAAAGATTGGAATTTATATTGGTTATGATAGTCCATCGATCATTCGATATCTTGAACCACAGACAGGCGACGTGTTCACAGCACGTTTTGCTGATTGTCATTTTAATGAGGAAATCTTCCCAATGTTAGGGGGAGAACAGAAACATACCGAAAAAGAAATTACATGGTATGTATCATCATTGTTACATCTGGATCCAAGAACAAAACAATGTGAAAAAGATGTACAGCAAATTGTGCACTTGCAAAGAATAGCAAATCAAATACCAGATGCATTTGCAGACACAAAAGGGGTAACTAAATCATATATACATGCTGCAAATGCCCCTGCTCGAATTGAAATTCCGAAGAAACAAATTGAAGATAGTCATGATGTCATTAAACGCCTGAAGCGTGGAAGGCCAGTTGGTTCCAAGGATAAAAATCCTCGAAAAAGAAAATTCATAGAGAAACACAATGATCACAAAATAGAGAATGATGTTCCTGAAGAAACACATAATGATCACAAAATAGAGAATGATGTTCCTGAAGAAACACATGATGATGAAAATGTTTTGTCAGAACCACAAACTGACGAGAATCATGAAATCTCTATCAATTATATTAATACTGGAAAAATATGGAACCGAAAAGATATAGAAGAAATTGATGATATATTTTCTTATAATGTGGCAATCGACATCATAAATGATAATGAAGATCATGAACCAAAATCTTTTGGTGAATGTAAAAATCGGCAGGATTGGATAAAATGGAAAGATGCCATCCAGGTTGAATTGGATTCGCTAAATAAACGTAATGTTTTTGGACCTATAGTCCTTACACCTGAAGGTGTAAAACCTGTTGGATACAAATGGGTTTTTATTCGAAAGCGAAATGAGAAAAATGAAATAGTAAGATATAAAGCTCGACTTGTTGCACAAGGTTTTTCTCAAAGGCCTGGAATTGATTATGAAGAAACGTATTCTCCTGTGATGGATGCAATTACGTTTCGGTATTTGATTAGCTTGGCAGTATCTGAAAATTTAGAAATGCGTCTTATGGATGTTGTTACAGCCTACTTATATGGATCACTTGATAGTAATATATATATGAAAATCCCTGAAGGATTTAAGATGCCTGAAGCACAAAGTTCAAAACCCAGAGAATGTTATTCTGTGAAATTACTAAGATCATTATATGGGTTGAAGCAATCCGGCAGAATGTGGTATAATAGGCTAAGTGATCACTTGATGAAAAAGGGATATGTAAATAATTCAATATGCCCTTGTGTTTTCATTAAGAAAACAACATCCGGATGCGTAATTATTGCTGTATATGTTGATGATTTAAACATCATTGGAACAAATAAGGAAATTCAAGAAGTTGTGTCATACTTGAAAGAAGAATTTGAAATGAAGGATCTTGGAAAAACCAAGTATTGTCTGGGTTTACAAATTGAACAAAAAGAATGTGGAATATTTGTTCACCAGACAAATTATACAGAAAAGATCCTTAAACGTTTTAATATGGACAAATCAAATCCTTTAAGTACTCCAATGGTTGTTAGATCATTAAACATAGAAAAGGATCCATTCCGTCCATGTGAAGATGATGAAGATATTCTTGGTCCAGAAGTACCATATCTAAGTGCTATCGGTGCCCTTATGTATCTTACAAATTGTACAAGGCCTGATATATCTTTTGCCGTAAATTTATTGGCAAGATTTAGCACATATCCAACAAAGAGACATTGGAACGGAATTAAACATATATTCCGTTATCTACGAGGAACGACAGACTTGGGACTTTTGTATTCAAAAGATGCTAATCCAAGTATAATTGGTTATGCCGATGCTGGATACTTATCTGATCCACACAAAGCACGTTCTCAAACTGGATATGTATTTACTCGTGGAGGCACTGCAATTTCTTGGCGTTCACAGAAACAAACACTTGTAACAACTTCATCAAATCATGCCGAGATTATTGCACTACATGAAGCAAGCCGTGAATGTGTGTGGTTAAAATCAATGACTCAACATATCCAAATCTCATGCGGATTATCATTCGACGAGAAGCCTGTGATACTATATGAAGATAATGCTGCATGTGTTGCTCAAATGAAAGAAGGATACATAAAAAGCGACAGAACTAAACATATTCCTCCTAAGTTCTTCGCATTCACCAAGGAGCTTGAGAAGAATAAATGTATTGATGTTCGTCACATTCAATCAAGTGAAAACTCATCAGATCTCTTCACAAAGGCACTTCCTACGACAATATTCAGAAAGCACATATATAATATTGGGATGCGCAATCTACGAAATTTGTGAAGAATTGTTCGTGTCAACATGAGGGGGAGTTTACGTGACTGCACTCTTTTTCCCTTACTATGGTTTTTATCCCAATGGGTTTTTCCTAGTAAGGTTTTTAACGAGGCAGTATAAAAACACGTAATGTATACCATCATTATGATCATCATCACAAGGGGGAGTGTTGAAAAATTATTTAAAATTGTGAAAAATATTTGTGTTGAAAATGTGAATGTTGAATGTTGAAAATTAGGTAAAATTAGGTGTTGAATATTGAAAATTAGTGTGTGATGATGTAGGTAATGATGTATTTTATTTTTGGATTATTTGTAAAAATTTTCTATAAATAGATCTCTCATTTGTGAAGAAAATCACAATTGAGTTGAGAGAAAAATATTATAAAGTGTGTAGTGTGATAATTTTAAGAGTTTGAGATTTTTACTTTTTACCGTAAATTTTTACTTTTTCACAACAATAATAATCAATTTTCCAAAAATAAGTATCTTTTTTCTCTCACTATTTAGATGAATATTAAGTAAAAGTTTCTGTTTTCTACTCATCATTTTTCCAAAATACCCTCTTTGTAATACAATTTGTTTATAATTAAAATTTAAATATTTGATTTAATTTTATTTTATTAAAATAATTTTGCATGGAGAAATAGTATATCTAGAACCGTGTGTTACTGTTTTCAACCGCGTAAAGCATTGGTCAACTCTTGATTTCAAATATCTAACTATGCAATCCCAAAAAAAAAAAAAAAATCTTCAAGAACATTTCCTTAAATTCCAGAACTACATTTATATTTAGAATATTAATATTTTTAATATTGAGTTTTGATTTTGAATAATATATATGTGAATTATTTCACTGAACATGCAAAAAAACACTAACATAGAGATACTACAAGATTGCATATTATATAATTGAATGAGACAAAACCAATAATGTGAACCTATTGTCACTTCTCATAAAGTAACTAATAATGTGAAGGTATTGCTTTGATAAATGATAATTTGGAAATTGGTAAGTTTTTTTTACACAATTGTACAGATATTTAGGCGTCGATGGATTATGTCCATATTTATTATATTATAAATAATATTTTCTATTGGTGATCAAAATAGGTGATTTGTCTCACAAAATTGATATGTGAAACTGTATCATAAAATTTTTTGTGTTTGTTCTTTCTGGAAGAGAACAATTTCTTCTCATAATTATATTCTATATTAGTTACATATAATATGATTTTCTCAAAAAAATACAAATTAAGTGCTAATTGCTGCTTGGCATTTTTTTTTTAAATTTCTTCGCGTTGAATGATGCAAATCATTTTCTTGGTATAGGAATTTTATTCTTTTGTTTTTTTTCTTTCTGGAAGAGAATAATTTTCCTTTTTGTAATAGTTACGTACGTACATAAATTTTCTTTTTTTCTATGAGTATATAAACGTTGCAATCAATGATCAACCTTCCTTCCTCAAATAGCCTCGCGTCAGTCTCAGAGTCTCACTCACTCATCGCTGTTTCTTGAATGTTTATCTGTATATAAAACATAATCTATATCATTGATTTAATGTCTGGGGAATATTCCGGCGACCCGTATCAATTCCCGGTGGATTTCTCTTCGATTTTGTCGCGCAATCGTTTGGGTTTCTTCGTGGTTCGTTGTTTCGTTTTGTGAATGAAATGGAGTAAAACCAGTGCATAAAAATCCGATTTTGAAGTGATATCGGTCCAAGTCATGGAGCTGGAGATGTGAATCTGGTGCAGTTTTGTTTACAAATGGGTTCTTGTTTCAGTGTTGTAGAAGATGAACAACAGTACACTGATAGCAAATCTTCCACCCACAAACCAGGTTTCATTTTCAACAACTGATATTGCTTATGATCTTTGTGATTCAATGTTTGTCTCTTCATTTAGAAAGAACTGATTACTTTTTTCCATTTTTTGGGTTTTGTTTGAACTGGGAATTGAGTATCTGCCTGATTATGAACTGGGAACATGCATTTTAAGAAAATTTAATCATAAGAATTAACAATCACTGCACCGGTAACAGATATTCCAGTCATCAAACAGGTCTTATTTTTAACCATCGATGTTGCTTACTTGCTTACGATCTGCCATCCATGTATGTTTAGGTGATCATGCAGGCCAGAGGAGTTGCTTAAGTGAAGACTACAACAATTTTCATGTGTTGTAACATAACATAACGCCCTGCCCGCTCCTTTTAAAGAAAAATTTGCTTGTTATCAGCTGGAAAGTCTATTTCCTATCTTCAAAAAAAAGAAAAAAAGAAGTCTTTTGCCTCCATAAATTGAAATAATGGTTCATCCTTGTCTGAAATTCTTGGTGTTTATATGACTAGTTTCAGGTCTAGACTTTTCAAAGGGCTAATATTCTGAAGTATATATAGATCCTCACTTATTTCTGAAAGACTAATAATTCCATCTTTCCTTATTGCCGGCTTTGAATTTATAGCTGTGGCTCAACTACAATGCGTGTTTCTGTTGCTATTCCCTGAACAATGCTGATACTGACTACTTTTGTTAGGTGTTTGTGAAGAGTTGGTGTCACCGAAAAAAGTGGACTCTGTGAATTCAAACACCATCGTGGTAATTTCGAAAAACATAAAGGATCTACTTCAAAGGCCTGGGAATGGTGATCTTGATATTTTCACTTACGAGGAGATGAAGCTGGCCACCAAGCACTTCCGACCAGATCAGGTTCTCGGTGATGGTGGTTTTGGTATCGTATATAAAGGAGTGATAGATGATAATGTTCGGCCTGGTTACAAGACAACTCGAGTTGCCATTAAAGAGCTTGATCCCGAAGGCCTACAAGGAGACCGAGAATGGCTGGTATATCCTTTTCTAAACACATATTATGTTCACCGAGATTTTCTGATCTTTTTGCTCTTAAAAATGAGCTCAGTTGTTGAAGGATGTTTGTTGCATCAGGCAGAGAGTCACTTAGGACTACTGACTGATGGGTGCAAGCGCTGGCATGCTGACAAGAATTGATTTACTCGTATAGAGGAAAACATTAGCTAAATGGCATACTTTTCCTCTTTATAGAATTAAAAACCGACTGTGTAATCTCTCTGTTTTGCATTCCTAAATAGGCCAAAAAACTGGTCAAAGTTGTGTCATCTTAAAGGTCCGAAGAATGAAAATAATTTATAATTTACTGATCAGATCATGTTACCAGAAAGATTAGGGACCTTTCTTGTCTTGTGGATGGTCGCCTTGCAAACTGTCTTTGCAGATTCTCATGCCCTGTTGAAATCAATGCCTTTTAGTTTTTCAGATTAAGATTGAGATACATTGTATAGCAGAATGAAATATGCACCATATTGTAAGCTGGTTTAAGCAGCAAGAATTATAAACACGATATAGATATGTTTTATAGCAGAACAAAAAATGAAAGAATGACTGCACCTTAAGGTTTACTGCTCAGGATACACTTTTTTTCTTCTCCAAATGAAAACTTTGTTGAAGTTTCTCGTTTTATTTGCTATATATTGAAAATTTACACTGAAAAAGGTTGTAAGTTGACTCATCGTTAAGTTTTTGCACTTGCAGGCAGAAGTCAATTATTTAGGGCAACTTCGACACCCAAATCTGGTGAAACTGGTCGGCTATTGCTGCGAGGGTGATCACAGACTTTTGGTTTATGAATATATGGCATCTGGGAGCTTGGAGAAACACCTTTTTCACCGTGAGTCTAAAACCACATATATATCAGCTGGTGTTGGTTAATGTTTATTTCTGATTTTCTTATAATAACTGCTGTTTGCTAATTATTGGGGCTAAGAACACCAATAAATAGCCAGCTGAGAAGCTTTTTATAAACACATATTGAAGGTGTTGAGTTTGTATTAGTTTGATATGATACCAACGAGAACTTGTGTCTGTTCAATAATTTAATATAAAAATAAATATTTTGCATGTATTTTTGTACAAATTCAATCTATTTTTTTTCCTTATAGGAGTACGTTACACCTTATCATGGCACAAGAGATTGAAGATTGCTTTGGACACTGCAAAAGGGCTTGCTTTTCTTCATGGTGTGGATAATCCTATAATATACAGGGATTTTAAGACGTCGAACATTTTGCTAGACGTGGTAAGTTGAGCATTGTCCTGTTTACAGATCTAACTAGTATATTCAGGAAATGGAAATTAAATCTGAGAAAGTAGATGTTCCATTCAACAAAAGGAGGATACAACTATACCACGAGTTGCAAAATTTGCAAGGATCCTGGTATCATGTGGTTCCTTTGTTATGGAAAGTTTATTTTTTAAAATCTCCATCAGTTAGAACTTAGATAAAGGCTAAAGTGTGGAGAAAACTTGCAGGATTTTAAAGCAAAGCTCTCCGACTTTGGACTGGCTAGGGTTGGCCCAACTGGAGATCAAACTCATGTTTCAACCCGAGTGATGGGTACTTACGGTTATGCTGCCCCAGAGTACGTGATGACCGGTGAGTCTTATGTTGGCATACTGGTATCTAGCTTTATGTTTATGAAGTACCTTTTTCGATACCAATTTGAAGATAGCAAGATCTCTTGTGACCAATCAAACAAACCGGTGGTATATTGTTGGCTTTTTTAAAAAATAGGCCTTAAGTTTGTGCGTGAGCGAATTTCAAAAGACAGTCATTATCAATACTGATCCTAGAATCTTTTTTACTCCATCTTTCAGGACATTTAACTGCACGAAGCGATGTATATGGTTTTGGGGTCGTTTTACTTGAAATGCTAATCGGAAGGCGTGCAATGGATAAAAGCAGGCCTAGTCGAGAGCATAATCTCGTCGAGTGGGCTCGCCCGATCCTCAACCACAACAAGAAGCTTTTGAGAATACTTGATCCTAGAATCGAAGGGCAATACTCGACTAAAATTCTCATGAAAGTGGCCCATCTAGCATATCAATGCCTCAGTCAAAACCCAAAAGGAAGGCCTGTAATGAGTCAAGTAATCGAAATTCTTGAGCCCCTTGCAACACAAGAAGCTTATGATGAAGAAACGATTAATCTGAATGGAGGTGCCAGTGTAACGCTTTATGAGGTTCCGAAAAGGTTGCCAGACACTCCAATGGGGAAGAAGGTGGATATAATAAAGAGCGAGAGTCATCGAGAAACAGAGCATGCAAAGGGTAAACATGTTAACGGAAGGAGCAAAAGTGAGCCTCCAAAGGAGAACTTTCTTTTGTAGTTCTTTTCAAGAATGAAGAAATGAATTCGTAGTGTTTAGTTCTTTCCCAAAGTGTCAAAAAAGAGCCGTTCCTTGAATAATAATCATCATTCGCGTTAACTGTTCAATAAGTAATAACAATTCTTGGTAGTCATATTAGATTAAAAACTAGAGAAAATCAATGGAATTCTACAAGACAATAGGTGGAATATGCTAACTAAAAGGCATATTACTGTACCATCAGAGTTTTGTTCAAAGAAACTAGGATGAAAAATCACTTGTAAGTACCCTTTTTGTGTCGTAATAGTGTCAACTTAATTGATCTAACATCAAGCTACATTCATTCAGATGTCAAGATTTCGCCTGTTGAAAACTTGTGCTTTCCCAATCCCCATAGATAAAAATTGAAAGTTTAAGTTGATTTATAATGCTTACAATTGATACATACAACAATTTGAGTTAACAATTTTCACATAATAAAGACAATTATAGCATAGTTGTTACAAGAGCTTATTGTACAATATGAAAAACAAGTTTCAAGATTTCAGGGTTTTGTTCTTTATCGATCGAATAACTAAGAATCCACCAAACATCGGGTTCATGAATTCTTTGATCCTCATATCCATATCTATTTCCATCTCATCCAGGAACATGTTGTCAATAAACCTCGTTCTTTCCTCGGGTGGAAGGTTTCATCAATTAGTGGCGTAATCGTTACATATGAAAACTACCGCGTTAAGGAGTTTTAGCATAGAGCTATAACTTAAGTTTTTAGATAGTGATGTTGGGTGTGACATCAATGATTTGGTTCCAATTTTTGTTTTTTGTTTTTAATTTATTTTTTGTTTATGATTTATATTACAATTTATTTAATTTAAACATAATGTTAATCATTTTGAAATATGGATTTAGAAAATAATTAGTGCTTGATTTGATTACTTCATAGATATAAAGATTGAAATCGTTTTAATATATAATAAATATTACAATCATTATATTTGTAATAAATAATTTATTTAATTCTATTTTATTTCAAATTTTTTAGTTCACAATTATAATTTTGGGAAAATTTTACCTCTAAAACCTTTACTTAATTTTTTTTTAAAAAAGAATGATTTATTTAAAATGAATATTGAATGTTTTCATTTATAGAACGTGGGTAAAATCAAAAATTATAATTTTAAAAATTTGAAATGATATATGATAGAGTTGTATATATTATTTGTTTTAGAAAACATTATATATTGATTTATTAATTTTAATGATACATAAATTTTATTATTTATTATTATTGTTAATGTAATCTATATAATTTTCAAAGTTTTACTAATTTTCTAAAAATTTAATTTTTTCAAATCTGAGCCACAACCTCATAATGAAATGACATTGGAAGTCGAAAGTAATCATCACGAGTCGCTCCACCATAGAGTCCTTATCCCTTATTTTGCTTTCCATGTGGAAAGTAGTTAAACGCTCCATTGATGATGTAGTTCCATCAAATAATAGANTTTATTTTTACCTAATTTTATATATTATATAATATTATAATTGAGACCTTGATTTTGTGAGTCAAGTCAAATATCAATTTTTAAAGTTAATCGAGTGACACTAATAATTTTATTGAGATTTATAAAAATCATTTATATAATTATCTCGAGTTCATTTATATAATTATCATATTATATAATATATAAAAATAAATAAAATATCCATTTGATTTTAATTTCTACCTACTACTAGAGATTTATAAAAATCATTTGTAGTGTTTTTTATATATTGAAAGCAATTAAGTCATTTATGATCTTTTTTATCATTAAATTAAAATTATCACATCTCATAAAAGGGATATTTTATCCTTGTATAAAATTATTTATCACATGCTCGTGATATTATCACAGACTTTCTAAAAGTACTAAACGTTGGATAAAGAAGATTATTTATCAATCCATGTGTTATCCGGTAAACCAAACTATACCAATTGTTTGGAAAGTAGACATGTTTAACAGGTCAACCAGATCAAAGTCGGGCATTAAGCTCGTAACCGTTCGATGTAACTGGTTCCAAAATCACCTCGAATCTATTAGTGAGTGGATCAAAATCGGTTAGAATTTTAAAAATCAAGGAAAACAATCCTTAGGATTTGAACAAAAATGACTCGGATCCGGTCCATCCACCGCCTATTTGGATAATGGATCGAATTGTTTCCAATGTACATACCCCGGAATCTATTCCTCGTAGATGGATCCGGAGCAGGAACCCCGGAACCATTAAGTTTGCCTAGTGGGAAGTGGCCGTAAAAAGTATTCAATACACATTGTTTTCCAAGATGGATAAATTTACATTTTATGATAAGATTAGATTATAAAATTTAAAAATTACAATAGAATCCGATATCCATTTAACTTCAAATGACCTAGGAAGAATTTAAACACAAACCATTCACATCAAGTTCACGATGTTTTCAAAATAAAAAGCTGATATCGCTTTCAATCCAACCGCATCCTGACTGGATAAATGGGCTCTAAGTCATACTATTAAGATAAAGATTAAAATAACTTTTCGAAAATATTTAAAAAAAACTTACTTTCATTAAAATAAATAAAAAAAAACTACACTATTTGAAATATCAGATTATATTATTCATATATACTGTATAATATGAATTGTAATGTAATATACACATGCAATACGTGTAACGTGTGTGACATTACTAGTTGTATTTATTTGCTGCAGTTTTAAAGAACAAGTGAGACAAGGAATTTTTGAAAACATCTGAAATAAGACACAAAACTACAAGCTTCATAACAATTTGGGCAGAAAAATATTCCACTTCATATAATAACAAGACAACAGGCATTACGTGGGGAAATATTCAAGCATATTAGTTAATTTTTCAAATAAAACATTTAACAGACATTGATTTTTATATTATTTTCTTACTATGCGTCCTCACTCCTCAGCAGCTCCGATGTCACTCAATCCACAACATCACACGTACAGCATGTTGGAGTGAATTTGTTAGCAAGGTCTATTTCCTGAAGAAAGATGACAAATGAGATCCTTAAAACATTAAAATATAAGCAAATTTTCCTTTTGAAGGGTTGAAATATAACCCTTTTCGAACCGTAATTGAATAATAAAATATACTAAATTGTTTCAAACTGGTGCTGCTGGAGTATCACCAACCTATTGTTCAAAGAGTTGCACTGTTCAACCTGAGAAACAACTCAACGAGACAAGAACGTACACACATGAATAAGATGTATGGCATTTTCGTCTCTCATATGAATCAGGAAATTGCAGGTTTCTGATCCTAACCAAAACACAAGAACTTCCAGGATTGTATCTTGTTGTTGATTAAAAGACTCAGTTACACAGATAAGAATATTGTAGACAGCATTTTCTTCATATCACAAGTATCGGAAAATACGGGTAACAAAGCAAAGGCATTTTGCTTCTATCTCATGGACTTACATAACTCTTCATCTATATCTCCTACACAAATTTATGTCGCATAAACTCTAAACTAGATAGGTTTGGAGTTGCTGTCGTTCTCAAGTTAATATCAGATTATCGCATTTGTGACACTTGCATTTATACAATGCATCTTTTCCTTAAAAGTTGAACAGGAGAATCGTTTAAGAATTTGAAAAAAGATCCAGAAACATAATCTTATTCACAATATTTCGGAATCAGATTTAGATATTTATAGAACAAACTTTATATTTTGAAATAAAATATGCAAATGAGCTAATGGAGGACCATTAAGAATCATAGATGATGCATTTTCTAACCCCAAACGTGGCGCATCATTTTTGCAAGCTCGATAAAAAAATTCCTTTCAGCAGGCTTGAAACCATCCACATTTGCAGATTCCTGGATTGAAGCTATAAGGTCTCGCTTTAATTTTGGAGAGAGCGCCAGGTAAGTTGGTCCGTGGATGTTACTGAGGTCCGCAAGCTAAAAAAGAACATTATATGACTGATGATTTGAGAATTGGTAATGCTAACAAATATTTTAAAAATCTGGCTCATAACGTCCTAACCCTTTAAATCCACAATGATTTGAGACAGTTCCATTACAAGTGGAACACTACAAGAGACGAAGCTTTGAACTCGTATCATTGAACTAAAAATCATCTTGCGCTAACTGAGGAAATATAAGTACTGTGACTCTACAAGTATAAGATAAATACAAAGTAAAAATTTGAGATGTAAATAAAAATAATAGTCTGAATGAACAAAGTAACATCTAAAGATATTTTTGTGTACATGCTATCAAGACTTATAACAAAACCAGTTTTTCAGAACTTTGTAACCTGTCAGTGTTTAGAAAGCATAATATAGATTTTCTTTACTTCCATTAACTAGCAGTACAAAAGTGTGAATGATGCATCTGGAATAAGCATTGCACTTTCACATTTGTCAGTTTGTGACCAAAAGAACAAAAATGACCAATAGATGTCAAGAATAAGTTGAAATATAATAGAAACAAATTTTGCCATGTAGTTAACAAATCCCTAACTTATTCACAACTATTGTGTATTGACAACGCAAGATGCATAATGGGATGGTTTAAGAATATCCATGCCACCTATACGATGATTTTATATCTTAATGAAAGCTTGTTCGGTTAGTGTAGAATAGCTGTGATCATAGTTATCCCTCAAGGCTTGCGTCTAAACTAACATGCAGCAAGACTCAGCCAAGGCACAACAGTTCAACAAAGAGCGCCTTGGTTTCGAGCTTTGGTGCATCATACCTTTAAAGTGCATCGTAAATGTAAGGATAGTGAACTTTAAATGAAATGCAAGGTGAAAATTAATCCTTTTCATCTATAAACTAATGAATGTATACTTTATTGTTGTGCAATAACTTGTAAGGATGATAAGTAATGAAGTTTTCTTTAGAATTTATATTGTATATTTCCCCTCAGTGCAACTCAATTCAATTAGGGGCACACCTTACCTAGCCTTTCGTGCCTCTAATAGCAATGGCTATGTGATGAAACTGTAAGATGCAATGGCTATCTCCTGATGATAAAATATTTTGCAAATAGGATGACTTGCCTGCTGAAACCATGGAATAATAAAATTCACAAATCTCTGCTCCAATAAGAACTTTGCCAATGTGCTTAGTAACTCATTTGCAGTCTTTTGAGATAAATTTTCCAGAACTGGACCTGTTTTATCTAGGAGCTCAAATAAAAGGAATTCGTTCCTTGAACAAAGAGCTTCTTCATATGCAAAGTCAAAGTTCCCATCCAAGATGTAATCATTGATTAGTTTCCGCGGGTTCTTCTTAGCTTCCAGTTTATTTAGTCTTGACTTGATGCAGGGATTTGGATTGAAGATATTGCCATTTGTTCGCGTTTGGCCATCATAAATTTCTGAACAAAAGCTCGGAGAATTGTTGCTTTTCCCCAAAGAATTGTCTATTAGCTTAGGAGTAGCATCAGACCACGTGTCTGAGTTTTGTTTCCCATAACCATTTGATCTGCCCCTGATAAATGTGTTCTCCCATTTTCCTGCATGTTTAGTTGGAGGAAATGGAGGATGCCCATTACTCTCAACAGACGCCCTGGGTGTACTCCCAGAAAGTCTGGGGGAAACAATGCTAGGACTACTTTTCAGAACTTTGTTTGCCAGCATATCTGGATATCTTCCTCCATGAACAAGTTCTTGTGCTATTTTGTCCACCACTAATTCAAGATTTGACACTTTCAACTGTACCACGGACATGCTATCTGCTATGGTGGTTGTAAATGCCTGAATAAAGAGCAGAGGATTTAGATGATCAAAGAATTTTAAAGTTTCGAAAAAAAATACTTTTTTTGTTTCCCCACGAGATTGATTCTGAAGTAAAAGAAAACGGTGCAAGTTTTTCCGTGGGGACAGGTGGGTTGATGTAGGAACAATATAAAACATGGAAAAAAGCCTTTCGCGCTAACTTCTACATTTCAATACTCACAATTACTTACATTCATGGCAGCACAAACTATCTATAAAATTATTTGCTCTAAATTTAGGGCATGCCAAAAGCGTATGACTTGATTCAGGTTCCATTTATTTCCCAAAGAATAGGATTATTAGCTCTGTATTATATTTGCTTATGCCATGTGTCAATTTCCAGAGAAAAGCATATCTCATAAAGCATAGTGAGATTAATTTATGGCGTTTAAAGTTTGATGCTCAACATTTAGGGGCTTCCTGTATCAACACTATCATGGACAAAGCAATTGCGTGTTTACAAAATATTAGATCATTTTCCTTAATGGTAGCTGGGCATCTACTCCAATGAAAAAGCAAAAGAAACAGAGAGAGAAACCTTTTAGTAACTACCTTTAGCATATCCATCAAATTTGTTTGCTTGTCTTCAATCTCGAAAAGCTGCTTTCTGATGAGAATCAAGTCTTTTTCAGTTTTTAAGCAACAACCACGCATAATTTGCGAAGTGGATTCTCTAACCGTGGAATTTAAGCTCCTATGATCATGCATTTTAGCCAAGTATCTTTGCTCTTCGATATTAGCTTCATCATTAGCAAACCTTCGACTAGTTCCAGTTGACTTTACCAAACTGGCAACATCAAAAACATCACAATGTATAGGAACAACCTTTGATTTAATGCTTTCCGTGAAAAGAGTGGACGCAGAAGAGAATTCCTGTTTGTCATCAAGTTCTACATAATTATATCCAATATTTTTTTTACTCCTAACATTAGTATAAATCTTTTCACATCTCTTTGTAACAGAGCTACACTCAGAGTCATCGTCCTGGTTCTCTGATACTGAAAATTGATGATTCTTTGGTATTGTAATTTCTATTTGCCAGTCATTTGTTCCAGATTGCTGAGATTTCTCAATGTTGGTTCCGCCAGCCGTTCTGGATGACAGAGGAACTCTTTTCTTAGCCAATTCACAAGCAGATCTCATCTGTTTAATATCGTTTAGCTTTGAGCCACTGGAGCTGGTAACATCACCATAGTCAGATGTGTAGGAAATACCTATAGGAGATCAAAAATGTTTTACATGAGGAGCTACAAATATACTAGCACAACAAGGTGAGAGATGCACGTAACAGCAAGGAGACATCATTCACTCCAAATAGCAGAATTTACCAGGTGGTGATGAAATACATGGAAAAATAAGTTCATATGTGTCAATCAGAATTCAAAATCCACAAAATAAAGTGGACCTGTATGGATCAGCTTCAGTAAAAACTGCCCATAGAAAATTAACTATTCCCTTTCTGTGTATTACTTCACATGCTTCTAGTTGGTGGTGTGCGTGGAGTCGTGGACCTGTAGCAGACTCACATTCATTCCATAAAAAAATATGGATCATAAAGTGAATAAACGAAGTATATGGAAGATAATATAAAAATTGCCCCTAATTCAACTTCCCTATGAGAGTGTGCTCTCACCCAAAAAAGAAACATAATTCTAGCATAATTTAGCAAGTAGATCATCCTTGTCTAATCTAGACTAAGACAATAGGGTATCAAAACCTGCATAATCTCTTCTCACAGCATAATACTATAATTCACAAAATTCATTCAATTGTCACTTCGCAAATATAATGCCACTCATAAATTAGTTATGGTTAATTCATCAAAAAAGAAGCTTAATAACTGTGAAAGTGTACAAATTTTGGTTTAAATCCGCATAAAGAACGCCATAGATGAACATTTGGCTTCAACTTACATGTGGTACAATTGTAATTTTAAAGAACAATAAAATGTCAAGACACCAAGACAATCAACAATCTTTAGAGATTGGGCTACAATCTTTGCGGCTGGTAATCTGTAATGAAACAAATAACATGGCGTTGATCACAATAACCTTTGACGGAAGATCCATTTTCGGAAGGTTCAGGTGTAACCGAACCAGGAAGATTTTTCCAGAGTTGCAAGGCCAGCAAAGCTGCGTCCCTAACTGGTTTCACCTATTCAGAAGGAAAGATGTTTAAAATTACAGATTAAGTATTTTATGAAACGAAGCATATGAGTTATGACATGATAAATAATACAGCCAACCTTGTCAAAACGACATGATTCAAGACAACAGATGACGGTTTTACGAAATGTGCCCAAGGAAGATACTAAACAAGAAGCTATGTCGCCTAATGCATTGCAGGCCGCTTTACGAGTTGCCCATTCGCTGTTCTTCGTGGCTTCTTGGATGCTTGTCAGAGCAGCAATCAGTGAACTAGGCGTAGGAGCACCACCAGCCTAGAACATTCGACAAGAAAATAAAATTTGACTTAAGTACATATGCATCGCTAACAGACAAAAGTACAACTCGATGTTGATTTTTGGAATGCGTTGTGAGAATTGTGAGACCAAAGCACCTTCTCAGAGAGTTAACCTATCAAAGCTTTCTTAAAATTTCCTTAAATTTTCCACAGTGATCTCTTAATTGACCAATACAGTATATGTGCGCTGTATATTCTCAACCAAGACTTGTATCATCTAATGAAGCTATGTGAATCATTCTAAACATGTGATGTGTACAAGATCCAATTACAAGAGTTATGTAAGTGATGCCCAAGGTTCAATATCGAAATCATTTATGAGGTTTCCCGAGTTTTTTCCAAACCGATACTAGAAACACCTGAACTAACTGAGCACAAGTATTAATCAAATTGCAATTATTAAAATGCCACCTTTTATTCTAATTTGGGAACCCCCAACAACCCAATCATATGAGAAATACGGGATTGGATCAACTAAAATCCCACAAACAATGTAGAACATGATGACTATAGTTCCAGGAATAGATTTGGCGACAGATGAGTGAATGAGATCTTCTTTAAAATGATAACGTAGCTCTTGAACACTACATCACACAACCAGAAGAATTAACTATAACCAGACGTGAACGCAGGAGCAAAAGTATAGGGCAAAATATAGGTGTCGTGGGTCGAGACAAACCAGAATGATACTCCTATTCAACTCTATGACAGCTGGTTTTGCCATGAAATGCTGATTCTTCAGCAACTTGACAGTTCTTGCCAACATCTTCTGTAAAACCAAGGGTGGAGGATCATGAATATTGTCAATGACACTTGACAAACACAATGCTGAACCAGATTGCACTTGCTTGTTCTGCTCGCCCAAGGCTTCAAAAAGTGGCCTCACTAGCACGACAAAAGTGCTATCTGTTTCAACTCTATTACCACTCAATTTGGAAGCCAAGATACCCACTGTTTCTACACATATATCTCTCACAGCAGAATCAGTGTCCTTTAACCTTTTAACAATGCTAGCTACCATCCTGCCCAGATGAGGTGCCACCAGAATCTCGTGAAAAGTTGCCAGTTTGCCCATCAGGCGAATGCATTCCTTGCGAACAGCACATTTCTGTTCGGAATCTGTGTCCATTATGCAGGACAGGAATGGAGCAATTCCATCATGAGGCAAGCATTCAATGGTTTTCTCGAGCTCCTCGACCCCAATTTGACAAGTGTCCCTATCTCCAAGCTTGTTGAGTGCAAGACCCACTCTCTGTTTCAGCTCAAAAGCTGCTTGCTGACCGTTCATTCTGGAACCAGCTTTCCCTTTCACCATACTTACATGTGAATTCATCGTTATTCACCTGAATTGCGTCTAAGGGGCCATAATATCTCAGATTTTAACTCAGACGTTAACTTTTAAGCTCCCCTCTTTCATAACTGTGCCCTTCAGTGCACAAATAGAACATGCCAAACAGAAAATAATAATAAGTTGCGTATCCAAATTAAGAAAACCATCAACACGAATCTCAACTTTTTCTAAAACTATCGATTGAAGAGTCCTATTTCACAATTCAAAAAATCGACATTCTTGCTCTTGCGTAATTTTTAAGACAAAATAGAAAATATGTATCAGAGTAATTAGGATAAAAACAGCATGAAGACATGCCTTCAAATTGCATGTATCCAAGAATCGAGCTAGTATAAGCACTAGACTATGAGCTTAAAGAACACAAACACGCACCTCCCTCTCAGAGGAATGCGTGAAAACTTACTTGAAAGACCAGCCATTCGGAGCTTCACGTCGGAATAACATCACGTAAAACAGCTCTACTTGAACAATGCTTTGAGAATGGAGCAGCAGAAGTAAATAAAATGCTACTGTAGTCCTGTTCGATTCGTTCAAATTCAAATTCGAAAATATAATAATGAAAAGAAACATAAAAAGAACAAATCTAAGTAAAGAGAAAAAGAAGTCAAAAGCAGAGTTCCAGGATATCTTACCCGTCCGTACGCACAGAGAATAGAGCCACTGCGTGAGAGAGAGAGTGTGGCGTGGGAGGTGTGTGTGAATTTGGGGATCTTGAGTTTTGGCGGTTGGGTATCCGTTTTTGAAATTTGAGGATACCCATGGCTTTTCATATAACCATGATTAAGGGAAGGGAGTCGCTCCAATTTTAAGTTGGGTTTGGTACAGGGATAGTAATTTTCCCACGATTTGGGGGATCCGCGAGAAAAATCCGAAATAAAGATAGAGATTTTTTATTTTTTCCGAGTTCGAAAATTTTTTAAAATCTTCAAAATCGTACGGGACGAGCACATGGATACTATTCCCCGTCTCCAAACATGTCCAGGAAATAATATTAATAAAAAAATATTATTATTATTTTCAAAAATAATATTAATATTATCACTAATAATAATAAGTCTTCAAACTTGTTTATATTGTCTCATTAATATTTTTGAAATGAGAATGAAGTGAAGATTGAGATTTGATCTCCTCAAGATAGAGATAAAATTCTAGGAAGTTTTTGAAGCCCATTGTCATCCCTAGTTTGATATCACTTGATTCGACATCATTCTCCTTTCATGTTTTGCTAAGTTTTGAGTATTGCATATTAAAGTTATGAATTATTATGTTATGTATATACACGGATTTATCATTTATATATATTATATTTTTTTTTTTCGTTAGGTCTTTCGATACAATATAAAAGGAATATTTCAAAAATAAAATAAATATATATATATATAGTAATAACTTTATAAATCGACACTCACTAAATTAATAATTTCTTTAAAATAATATTTTTTTAGTAAAACTATTTGTGTATAATTATGTGAACATGTTGAACAATTGATATATTTGTTATTTTATTATTATTATGTACATCGTGTCATTTAGACACAATATATGTGTATATCAATTACTTTACCAAAATTATATTTTATATTTATTTATTTATTTCCAAAAAATATGAAAATAATTATTTAAATTGAAAGAATGCTTCTAGTTTTCGGATTTATAAGTACAAAAGAGTATGTGAAACGGTCTCGCGAATTAATTTATGTTATTATAAATATGAACAAGATTGAGACGTTTCACAAATAAAGATATGTGAGACATCTTACATCCAAATATATATAAATAAAAAAATTTGATAGTTAATCGTGTCATAAATGGTATATGTCACTACCATATAACCCAATAGATATGTTTGGAAATTACCCGACGAGTTTGAGAAGTCGAGTTGATTACATAATTGGTCTTGTACATACCGAATGAATTCGAACTCGACTCAACTCGATGGCCGCACAGGTCGCATGGAAATAGTTGAACTATTCTAGCTAAAATCTATCAATTATTTTTATGTTGTGTTTTGATTAATGTTCAATCTATAATTTCATATTCACCTACTTATTCGGATGAAAATAAAAAACAAATATCTTGTCTTAGGTGGAAATTATGTGCTCCATTGGATGATTCACACCAACACATGCACATACACACACACACACTGGCCGAAACCGTCGGACAGACGCCCACCTGGGAGGAGATCGAACGCGCAGAGAGGTTATTGAATAAAAAATTTCGTACCTTTTTATGTCATGGAAGTACCCATAAGCTGTTTATTCTACTCTTGGCTAGTTGGCTATTCTCGTGAGAAAAATCTTACGTATTTTATTATCTGTACGTTGCAGCCTTCTTGTTTGTTGTATGTTCGATGAAGCCGTGGCGTTATCTTCCTCTGTTTTGAGGCGATGCCTTGTCAGTCATAATCTCGGCAAAAGGGCCTGCGATGTTCTTGAGAGAGATGAAAATGAGTGGGGGGATATGCTGGAATCAGCAGGCATGGTTTTTGTGCAGTCCTTGAAGCAATTGAAGAGGTAAAGATTAGAATGGTTTGAATTGTGAAATAATTCATCTTTAATTTTGTAGATTTTAGTTACATGAGCATTTTTTATTGAATTTCGTGCCTGTTGTTTCTTTTGCGTAATTTGCAGGACTTCTGAAATACTGAACGAGCTCAAATTGTTATTTGGTTCGCTTGCCGCCATTCCTGTTCAAGTTTTCCTGACCGGGTACCTGCTAGTTTTTGCACTGTATAGTCATGATTTGGTTTCCAGTGATTTTGTTTCCGTCTCTACGATTTTGTTCTGGATTTTTTTTTCACTTTGTATCGTTTTAATGTGGATTATTTCTTGGGGGGTGTATTCATTGTAGCAGAAATCACATACTTTGCACTTAAGCTCGAGCTTGATTGAAAGCTCTACATGCTCAGTGAAATTTTACTCGAACTGGGCTCAAGTTCAATAATTTGAGTCTAAAGAAATACTATTTCAGTCAGCTTTAAAAGCTTAGGTACCAAATTGACTGGTTTATAATCCTTCCAGCAGGAGAACACTGTACTTACATGGCCCCTCTTTGGCTGCAACATGATTGATTCTTACATATGGTGCCACAGTCATAGTTGGTTTGAAATAAAAAAAAAAACATACGAATGAGATGATGTAATTGAGAGGCACATAGTGGTCTTCCTATTTACTTCTGATAAATGAATTATCTTGATGATTTACAATGATGACTTCATTTTTTTCTCCAAAAAAATGGCTAGTTGGTATTCTCTGAATAAGTAGAACCACTTCTCCTTTGTTTGGGGGTTAAGGTATTGATTTAGACCGCCCTGTCAAGCATCATCATTCACCTGTATCTGCAGAATTACTAATAAAAGAAATACTTTTAACCTATTAGCATATTATTTTCCATTCTTTCCCCAATATTTCTGTTTGCGGCAATGGTTCATGGTCTAAGCACTTTTCCTATCCTTCAGGGTGTGTTTGCACATGTCAGAAAGTCCCTCGGCTACTGTTCAAGCCCCTCTTGAGGAATTTCTTGACAACTGGAGATACGTGGGTGATCGATATTATCCCCTCCTGGATGAAGAAACAAGTGCTTCAGAGACAGAAGGATCTTGTTTTAGGTTTTCTGTTGGAGTTGACAAATATCTAGAAGTTGTTGAGCTCTACGTGATAACACTTCTTGCCATGACTTTGAAGGAGACAGATCTAGCCATCTCTTGGGTGGAGAAAGCTATGCTACCCATGGAGAAGCGTCAGGTAAAATTTCGAATGCTTTATTGAACTTTGAGAGACCTGAGAAGTGGGAAAACGTGTTCTTAGCGTTTAGTTCATTTATTAAGCACTCACTGAGATATTCAGGCTTTATTGTTTTTGTTTAAAATTGTCAGGGATTACAATTATCAATACATTTTTGTGATTTAATTTTAGTGATTGGGATGCTTGTATTGCACTGCAGCTTTTTGGTTCTGCAACTTACTCATCCCCTCAAGTCAAAATTTTGCATTTGTCTTTCGCTTCAACTTCGGTGGATTCTTCTGCCGCTATTTTGTGACTCTGAAATTGCTTATCCCCTTTTCAAGTTTCCAAAATCGATAATAGTTTCGAGAAATATGAAAATTTTTATGATACCAGAACTTCTTACTGTATGGGCTCTTAATTACCTACCTTCAGTGCTTGTGAACCATTTTGAAGTACTTAATAAATAGCAAGAGATGCACAAAATGTTGATTCTTTGGGACCATGTTTACCCAATTCTTACGCAAATTTCTTCAACAGAGCGTTTTATTCATCACTATCGGAACGAAATTATTTTGAAAAATTAGTGACAGGAATATTTCCTGCATAAGCTTATTACTATATGACATAAGTAGAGAAACAGTGAATGCTGACATTGAACAAAAATGTTGCTTCTATTATTCTCAAGTTTTATGATGATATGAAATCTTCGTAGACATCGAAAAATGCAATTTCCTGTAACCCACCTAGTATATCGAGGGTAGAGAATGCTTCATAGAAACTTCTCATGCGCATGCATGGCTTTCTTTTTGATTTGAAATTCATCTTTTTTAAATTTATGTTTAGGCATTAAAATAACTGATTACATGATATATGACATGATACAACTAAGAGAGTTACACCTCTAATCGTGAATATTTCAGGAACTTTTGAGAAGATTGAATTCATTGAATTTTTCCATGGTCACGAGTCCATCCCAAACTTCTGTGTTACCTCATCTGCCAGATGAATATAATACCAAATATGATACTTTACAAGATCAACAACCATATAATGGACATCCGAAAGGATTTGAAACCGTAAATCTTTCCAACAGAGGGAGTACAACAAAAGAAGAAATTCTGAAATTGTCTCGACAAAGAGCTCAGTGCATCTGGTGGTTTCCTACCATCAATTTAAAGTTTTGCAATACTCAATTAGCTGTACCAAGTGGGAAAATTGTACTCGCTGCTCTGTTATTGCTTTTGTATTATTTCACAAGGAAAAAACATACTGCTTTGAAGAGGTAAGATTTAGTTTCTTGGTGTTTCATGTTGAAGCAATTAGTCATTAAATATAAACAAGCATGCTCCTTTAGCTCCAAATTATATCGGGACTGTAGCTTAATTTCCATAGCCTATCTGACGACACACTAGTCTTCCATTTTATCAAGCATTGGTGGTTATTTTTCTGGTAATACTGTTGTACGTACTAGGCAAATGTCAGTTATTCTTGATGAATTTGGGGGAAGGGCGAAACTTGTAATTCATGACAAACTACGTGTAGAATTCAGAATATTTTGTTCCCGTTTGGTCTCTTTTGTGCCTAACTCAGACCATATGCAATCTTCATATGCATAGAGGCCAACACTTGTTTGTTGGTTTCTATTCTGCCCATTTTGCGAAAAAACTTCACGGATTCAGTTTTGATACCTATCATTTTCTTCATGGTCTATGGCATAATGTATGAGCGTGAAATATATGTATAGTAGCTATTGTTTCTTGTCCTGTTTATAGGGTTCTTACCAAGAAAGCTGTGTCCATGAAAAACGCTCTATTGGACTTGTGGCAACTTGCATTCTCATACCAGGTGAACCCTCTAGCTGCTATTCAATCCCTTCCCACTTCAAGCTGATGATGACGCCCGTATCTCCAGGTTTGAGCCATGCATAACCCTATTTGATTTGTTAATGTTCCAATTTTGAATCTGAATCGGGTTTAATCACTGTTATAAATTATTGATCAATAAAAAACTGTGGCTACGCATTTGAGGACAGTATCTTTTGTTGTTTCTCAAATTTGTACAGCTTCTGACATGTCCTTCAAGCAATGTTATAAGATAGTTTCTATCTTTCTGGTTTCAGAGGACTGTGTTGTAAATTTTAAATTATCCCTTTGATCAAAAATTTTGAGTCGATACAAAGTTTCTTGACAAAATCATTAGTGACAAGTTTCTTCTTTCAAGCAAGTTCAAACTGTTGTTGCAATTGCCAGTTGGTAACAAATTGTATAATGGTTAAAGAGAATGCCAAATCAAACAAGCAAATTGAAATGACCTTTTTTTATAAAACTAAAAAACCTACTCAATTTTCTTGTTTAATTATTGCATCATAAATATTACGCAATTATTCATCTTTTCTCGGTGTTCACAGGTTGCAACCCATTCAAACATAAGATTAACCCATTATTTTCACATAATCATCACGCAAAGCCACGATCTAAGCATTACATTACTGGTCAAAATTTAAATTCGAAAACTATTTAAAATAAAGTCAAAAAACGTTCCGATATATTTTCGAACTTGATAAAGATTACATTTTTCAAAGAATCTCTGTAAAATTAGATGTGGTTCCCTTGTACCTCTATAAGTAGAATAAATTCATATTCATACTTTAAAAGGTCCAAATCTCCAAGTATTTCGGCCGAAATACTGAAGGCCTATCGCATACTTCTCATGCAAAAAACTTTCCACATCCCATGCAATGAAATAACGGACACTGTCAGTCAATTTACCTTAAAACTTTCACCACCTGTCCGATGATTCAACCGTAACCAACACCCACCCTTCTCTCTCCTTCCACACCCACAAGATTTTCATATCATCCTCCTCCATTTTCTGCCCTCAAACAAGCCATTTCTCATTTGTAGGATTCCATGCCTTGGGCGCGCACACAAGTGTGCGCACCACCACCTCTTGTCATCGTTCCACGACATTACAATGGGTCGAAAAGGACGCTTTCCCTCGGGTGGCGTGGTGCTTTTTCTAGCCATGTTGTTGCATTTTGTCAGGTCTTTGGGCGAGTCAGATGCTGAAATCTTGCGCGAGTTCAAGGAATCCCTCAAAAATGCTGATGCATTAGCCAACTGGGACGGTTCCAAACCGCCTTGCAACGGCTACCATGAAGAATGGCGGGGAGTATTGTGTGAAAGTGGATTTGTTTGGGGGCTTCAGCTTGAGAATATGGGATTAGGCGGTGTCATTGATGTGGACGTCCTCGTAGAGTTGAGAAATTTGAGGACTTTAAGCTTTATGAACAATAACTTTGATGGAAATTTACCAAATTTTACTAAACTTGGTTCCCTTAAAAGCATTTTCCTGTCCAATAACAAGTTTTATGGGGAGATTCCAACAAACACTTTTAATGGGATGCTGTCATTGAAGAAAGTTCATTTGGCTAACAATAAGTTTTCGGGTTCTATTCCTGAATCATTGACTACATTGCCGAAGTTGATGGAGTTGATGCTTGAAAACAATGAATTTGAGGGAACAATACCTCATTTTCCACAATCTGACAGGTTGAAAGTGTTCGATGTATCAAACAATCAATTGGTTGGGGAGATTCCTCATACCCTCAGTCACATGAAAGCTTCTGCATTTTCTGGTAAGTTTTTTTCCCCCTTTTTTCAGCACTTTGTGCTACATGTCGAGCAGATTCAATGTTCCAATTGATGACTTGGTTCTAATGCTATTTTGATTCTGTCAAGTTTCAGGTCTGCAACTGAAATATGTCTTTTTTTTCTCAAAAATAATTACTCCAAAATATTAAAAAATCTAATGTATAATTGTACAAAGCCAACACATTTCTCTCACTATTAGATATAAAAGAGTTATTACACCATGAATTGCATTGCCTTTTCATATTTAATCTCTCCCGAAATGCAGGTAATGATTATTTATGTGGGCAGCCATTGAAACCCTGCCGTGCAAAAGGTAATCTGTCCATCGGCACAATAATCATGGTCTCAATACTTGTGGCGGCTGCATTAGCAGCACTTGTAGTAGTAGTCATCATTCTACGTCGCAACAGAACGCCACAGCAACCCAATCAAACACCTTCTATAACCAATTTAAACAGAATTGAAGAAGGTCAATCTACTGTTGCTGTTGTAGGATCATCACCGCCTGATCAATCCAAGAAGTCTGATCAGAGTGTAAAGCTCACGTTCTTGAAAGAATTCAATGACAGATTCGACATGACGGATTTACTCAAGGCCTCGGCCGAGATCCTAGGTAGTGGGATATTTGGGTCGACTTACAAAGCTGCTCTGAATGATGGGAAAGTCATGGTTGTGAAAAGATTCAGGCATATGAATAATTTGAACAGAGAAGAGTTCCATGAGCACATGAGAAGATTGGGTCGATTGAATCATCCAAACTTACTTCCGATCGTCGCGTTCTACTTCAGGAAAGAGGAGAAGCTCTTAGTTTCCGAGTTCATGGACAATGTCAGCCTTTCTGTTCATCTTCACGGTATTTCACAAAACCCCCCAAGCTTCCTAAAAGTAAAAAGGACTAGAAGTAGAACAAGAGAAAAACAACTTACTGGCCACCAAACTTTGACTTCTGACTGACTAACAGGATCAAGAAACTGTTTAAACCAAAACATTAGTGTTGCATGTAGAAAATATTGCAGCTGAAATTCCTTTCTCCCCTACTACTTGTAACACTGTACCATTTGATTAACGACCTACTAAACTTAATCTGATCTCTTTGTTTCAGGCAACCGATCTCGCGGCCTTCCATCTCCCGACTGGCCAACCCGATTGAACATCGTGAAAGGAATAGTCAGAGGTCTATCATACCTTTACGACCAGCTCCCGAGTTTAACAGCACCCCACGGTCACTTAAAGTCCTCGAACGTAGTCCTCGACAGGTCTTTCACTCCGAGACTCAACGACTATGGACTCGTCCCAGTAATCACTCAAGAACATGCTCAAGAACACATGATCTCCTACAAGTCACCCGAGTACAAGCACAGTGGGCGTGTCACGAAGAAAACCGACATATGGAGTCTCGGAATCCTAATCCTGGAAATCTTGACCGGAAGATTCCCATCCAATTTCTTGCAGCAAGGCAAAGGAAGCGACACAGACTTGGCGACATGGGTCGAATCCGTTTTACGAGATGACAGCAGCAATGTAAACGTTTTCGACAAGGAAATGGGGGGGGCAAACAAACAAAGTGTAGGAGAGATTATGAAGCTGTTGAAAATTGGATTGAACTGCTGTGATGCAGAAGTTGAGAAGAGACCTGACATTAAAGAAGTCGAGCGGAAGATCGACGAAATTAAGGAAAAGGAAGGTGATGATGATTTCTATTCCTCGTACACAAGTGAAGCTGACATGAGATCCTCAAGAGGGTTGTCCGATGATATCAATCATGCCACGTCTTAATATACATAGGCGGTTGGAGTTGAATTAATCAGCATATATATAGGTGATGTCACATTTCTTACAGCTTTTTATGAAGTTTCTCTGCCAATTTTGATTCTTCAGTTTTTTATTGGTTTTTGCTAATTATTTTATGATATGTAATATTAAATCAACTCATGTTAATTATCATGTATATGCTAGCTGTATAAAAACTGTGAACGATCCTTGATATTTAATTTATTCTTTCCACAAGGAAAAATTCTTCATCGTTTTTACAACAGCATGAGATTATATGCGTGCCCGGTTTCGAAGCGGGTCTCGGTGGTTGCTGTAGGTCTTTGATGGTGGATGAAGCCGGAGAGATGTTGTTACTGATCTTTTCTTTCTTGATCTTAATAATTGTTTTTTTCTGTGGCAAGCCGGCGGGCCGCCCCTCGAATCGAACGAGCCACTAAAATTTTAACACAACCCACCTATTTTTCAAGACGGGACGGGTTGGTCGGATTGATTTAACCCATTTTGCTGGCTCTATCCTTTGTGCTATCATTTCAGGCTTAGTCATTATCTTTCAATTTTTGTTATTTTTCTGCATAGTGTTGACGTGAAATTAATAGAATATCAATCTTAGTTCAATAAATCAAACGTCTTATATAATTTTAATTATTTTTCACCAAAATATTGAAATTTGCTAAAGAAATAAAATTATTAAACTAAGATTGAAATTTGATAATCGAGTTACCAAAACTGCGATTAAACCGACTGACATGACAAATTTTATAAATTTACAATTTTCCATGTTTACACATGCTAACAGACCTTTAATTAAACTATAACCATTCTCTATCCAAAAAAGATATAAACTTTTATTTATAATTTTTTCAAATATTTACAGCATTTACCGTATAAACAACCATGTTTCATATACTCAAATGTCTATATATGTATACATATGGCGCACACATTCCTCCAAAAACAAGAAAAATCAAGAATCCATCACCAAACAATGAAACTCCATCTTCTAAACTCACTCTTTCTTTCTCTTCAAATCATTATATTGACATCATCGCCATGCAGCAGCAATTCCCTTGGCAAGAAATATAAAACGATACCAGTAACCGATGCATTAATAAAAGAAAATTGCCCCAAAACAACCCTTTGTTTCAGGCAATTTTCCATTATTTGATCAAACAATTTTTGACTGTATCATAATCAGAAGGCTTTGTCTTGAGAAATAAACTTGAAATTATCAATATGAAATGGCGAAGATATTTGAATTAGTACTACTGGTAGTGTAATGGGAAAAAAATTTATAATTATTATTTTACGAAAATATAATGTATGTATTCATGCTAGTTAATTTTTATTTTTTGGAAGGAGTTAATTTTTATTTTTTGGAAGGTACTAATTAATTTTGTTAGGCCTTGTTCTTAAAAAAGGGAAAATTGGTTAAATAAATTCGGTAACTCTTTTTTTAAGAAAAAAATATCTTAAAGTGTATTAAAAATACACTCAAAAATGTCATTTTAAAAAAAAAAAAAAAAAAAGTTTATCGAAGTTAAAAAAAATATTGATCTTAAAAAAATAGTAAAATATCATTTGGTAAATATAATGGAAGCAAAAATGACTCTTTGGTTGACGATTCCCCGGAGTAAACTTTGAGGAGTCGCATTCATATACTGTCTGTACAGATCAAATCTATCCATCGGTGATTGAATATCAGATTTTGAGCTCATAAAAGAGAGGAATGGCGTTACTAGAAGTTCTGCCTAAACACGTCGTATCGCCGGACATGTCGAATCTTCTCCCGCTTGCCACCGCTGAGCAGCAGCCTTACGTGTCCGAGCTTCTCTCTTTCACTCTCGATCGCCTCCATAAGGTATGCGGATGTCCTAGATTTAGTTAGGGTTTGGAGTTTTGAGGTATTGAATTTGTTTGGATGTTTCAGGAACCGGAATTGTTGAGAGTGGATGCAGAGAGAATCCGGCGACAGATGCAAGAGGTGGCGGTGGGGAATTATCGAGCGTTCATCGCGGCGGCAGATGCGCTGCTCGAGATCCGAGAGGAAGTTACTTCTGTCGATAGGCATCTCGAGTCTTTGGTAATTTTAATATTTGGTTGATTAATGACTTTTTAGCTTTTTATTTGACCGCATTTTATTTGATTGTTATTGATTTGCCATTGTCGTTGTAGCATCTAGTAGTTACCGGTATTTTGATTTTGGATGTTTAGGTTTGGAACGGATTTTACAATTTTGAGGTTTATATAACTCTGTCAAGCGAATCGAACACAAGCATTAAAACTTGTAGCAGGTTCCAATCGGATGCATTTCTTGAACAGGGCTTTGGGGATAGTATATTCATGAACAATTGATAGTTTTGGAATACACATTGGCAAATGGGGTTTCCTTTTGTCATTTTTTGCATGCAAACTTTGTGGATGGGACTGGAACACTTCGGTGTTTTTTCTTAATGCTGCCGTTTTAAAATGAAGGTCCAGTTTGGATTAAATAGTTACTGACTTAAAAAAAAAACCTAGGAAATATTTTTGGCAATTCTCATGAGAGCATTTAATTGCGGTGATTTAATTTGAAGGCGTTCAATTGTTAAAGATTGAGCTGATGCAGTTTTATTGAAAGGGTAGTAGATCAAGAATATGACTGGATATTTATTAAATTGTTTGAATCATTAACACGGAGAATGATAGTTTGGCTATCTTGTGTCTTTGTGATATCAATAACAATAAATTTTTGGGCATCTTCAAGATAGTGCTACATATGTTAAACATAGGAGCTTTTTAAGTTTCTCTCTGCGTCTTCACTGCATTTATGTTGAGAGGGTGATGAAATAATAATCACACTGAGACTCATAAATGCTTGTTTCCTTTGCAGATAGCTCAAATTCCAAAACTTACATCTGGCTGCTCTGAGTTTGTTGATTCAGCAGAACAAATTTTGGAGAAAAGGAGGATGAATCAGACGCTGCTTGCTAATCATAGTACCTTACTTGATTTGCTTGAAACTCCTCAGCTGATGGACACGTAATTGCGGAGCACATTTGTTTACTACTTTTATATATTTTGCTGATACCTTCTCGACATAGCTTTCCATGTTCTCCAATGATGATTTAATCTTATCTTGATTCAGTTGTGTGAGAAATGGAAACTATGATGAGGCTCTTGACTTAGAGGCATTCGTTGCAAAACTTACAACAATGCACCCAAAGTGAGTTGCTTCTGTATTTGTCTATACAATAAAATCCATGTTACATGTCAACCTTATCAAAGCATTTATTGAAACATTATTTTCTGTTCTTTTCCTCCTTTTCTCTTTCAAAAAGAATTCCTGTGATTCAGGCTCTGGCCGCCGAAGTCCGACAGACCACGCAATCTCTTCTTTCTCAGCTTCTGCAGAAACTTAGATCAAACATTCAAGTAATTTTTTGCATTTCGAATTCAGCCTGTGATATCGGCGCCAACAAATTTTATTGGACAATGTACCTTGCTCTCATTATACATTGATTCCCATTTTGCCTGCAGCTGCCAGAATGCCTCCGGATCATTGGATACTTACGTCGCATTGGAGTATTTAGTGAGTACGAGATGCGCCTACAGGTACTCATATTTTGATTCTGTTTTAATCCTATGTCAGGTTTATTCTTTGTTTTAATATCCTGAGGTACAAGTCTTACAAATTTTCTGATCAAGGATCCATCTCTGGTATTCAGTTTTTAAGATGCCGAGAAGCATGGCTTATGGGGTTACTTGATGATTTAGACCAGAGAAATCCTTATGAATATTTAAAAGGGATGGTAAATTATCACAGAACACATCTTTTTGATGTTGTTAACCAATATCGAGCTATATTTGCGGATGACATGTCAGGGAGTGAAGAAAATTATGATGGTGGCCTTCTCTTTGACTGGGCCATGCATCAGATCACCTTGCACCTGAAGACTCTGAAAGTGATGCTTCCTAAGATAAATGAAGGTGGATCTTTGTCCAATATTCTGGATCAGTGCATGGTGAGAATCATTTTATTATTTTTGCTATGTCATGGTTCCACGCTTCTTTTTTAGTCGCTCAATCACTTCCCTCCTAGAACAAAATAAAAGACGAAAAAAGAAAACATTTATAAATAAAACAAGCTGGCGAATTAATTCTTTTCATTATTTTGGGGAATTATTTGGTGGATGTGAATGAGGATTAATCGCTGTTTTTTGTTATTTGTTTGCTTGCTGGTAAACTGTGAGCGCTGTTTCGGCAATGGTTTATCAATAACTTTATGGTAGTTGTGATAGAAAAAGGGCTTTATCCTTAAAAATTGCCAATAGAGATCAATCATTCCCCCAATTCTTTTTTGGAGTTATTTTTTCATATTGTCAGAGATAATCTGGGTGTTTTTATAGTAAATATACGCCTCCGTGTAAACTTCTTTTATGCTGTATATCAATGCAATTATTGCTGTGTTACTTGCTACTTGATTTTACATGACAAACAATTTAAGCACTCTGTTACAATTATGCTTTCTGCTGTGTTTTGCAGTATTGTGCTGTGGGTCTCGGATGGGTTGGATTGGATTTCCGAGGACTACTTCCCCCATTATTTGAAGAGTAAAAACATTTCCACATAGTTTTCTATTACGTATTGGGAATTCAATTTTGGTCTCATTGTAGACATATTATTTTCTTCACAGAGCAGTGCTTAATTTATTTTCAAAGAACATGAGCACAGCTGTTGAAAATTTTCAGGTATAGTGTCCTATATAACTAATAGTGCCATTTATTAAGTATTTACAATTGCTTCTTGACTTTATGTTGCACGGAGAATTTGTAACTTCTGTTTTCCTACATCAAAGAGTACATTATCTAGTTGGAGTAGTATTGAATTTTTTCTCACTACAGTTAGTCTTGGATTCTCATCGTTGGGTCCCATTACCAGCAGTCGGTTTCCCTGCCAGTGGTTTTGGTGAAGAAAGTTTGGATGATGTCACTCCTCCATCAAATCTCATGGAGCATCCACCTCTTGCTGTGTTTATAAATGGTAAATTGAAAGTTTTTAGTGGTCTATTCATGAAATTTTGCGGTTAGATTGAATAGTTGATAAAAGTTTGTTGACGGTCGTGTTTCCTCTCTGGTGGTGGCAGGTGTATCTGCAGCAATGAATGAACTACGTCCTTGTGCGCCACTCAGTTTAAAACATGTGCTCGCGCAAGAACTAATTAAGGGTTTGCAAGCTGTTTCTGATTCTCTATTGAGATACAATACAACTAGGATGCTCAGAAGCAACGAGTCTGCCCTTTTTTTTAAACTTTGCCAAGCGTTCATTGAGGTGATGTTGCATCTGAACTTCTCGTTTTAGCTGCAAATTTGGCCATTTATCATGTACGTGATTTTCATATCACTTTCCTTTTGATCTAGGTGGCTTTCCCCCATTGTGTTATGTGCTTCAACCGGTGTTACCCTGGTGGGGCAGCTCTGATTGGGGATGCCAAGAACTTGTTTGAAGGAATTGGCCGTCTTTTAGCAACTTCTCCTTCAAGAGAATTACCAAAACCCATGCGTAGTTCCGAGACCAAAATTGCAACAGAGAACGGTAATGTGCCTGGGGTTGAAAACGGCGTCCTACATAGTATTGAGCGAATTGCAAGTGCCAGCATAGACGAAAAAGAAGAAAATGGGAAGAGCGATACCAGTTCACAAAATGTGGAGACAAATGAAGACGTTCAACGTTCACCAGTACCATAAATTGTTCTCAAATACCAGTCAGAACCTATATCCAGTGTATGTAATTAAATCAGCATTAACCCTTTTTAAATTCATTTTTTGTTAATTTGATATCAACTCTGAGCGGGGATTCCATGAAAATCGATATCATGATAGTTACTTTTTCAACTGAGAAGGTGATTCATTTAAGCAGGATTTACGGTGATTCATTTAAGCAGGATTTAGCCGACATTGACTTGAAAGTCTATCATGTAATAGTACTATCTTATTAGTTGTATAACCCTTATATATAGCGAAACTTGACAGTTATCTGAATTTATGATTGTTGATTCTTACAAAACAAGGTTGAGTACTTACTACTCAAAAAAACCCTGTAAACCTTACTATGAGGTTAGACTCGATGAGAAGCTCAATTTTTTTCTTTTGTCTTTTTCCTTTTCTTTTTCTTTTTCTTTTTCTTTCTCTTTCTCTTTCTCTTTCATATGAGGTCAAGTGTGGATCCCATGTGTTTGAATAATTGAACCAATAATGACGGATATGCATTTGGTGTAATACTCTCATTCTCATATCCTCATTGGAGCATTTCATCAACCACAAAACAAGCTTACTTTTATGGTGGTCAGGTACTCTAGTTTACTACATTGGTGGAACTATGATTAATTCTTCCTAGGATGGCAAAAACAGAACCAAAATTGTAGGAAAAAATTAAATGTAGAAGCCAAGTGAATTCCAGCCTATATTTATATAGAAAAAAGTACCTAATAAGAAGAAAATTTAAGTATCATATGGTTTGTGTGCCTGAAGTTTTTTTTTTGTAAGCCTTTATATGCTTTTGATCTCAAAGTTGGTATTTTCTTTCAAATAGAGAATGAACATGGCTGATGCAATGAACTCCCCTGTGTAACTTTTTTTTAAAAAAATAATATACTATATATGTGTAAAACTTACCTTAATCATCTTTGTTTCACAAAAAATCTGGATCTTCTGTATTTGAATGAATAATCATTATAATCTTTTCACTGTTAATATGACGGTTAAGGTTGGAATAAATCATTTTATCACCGGAATTTTTCAGTTTTTCCCTAAAAGAAGTAATGTATTTGCAAATACGTATAATCCCGCGCCATCTCAGCTTGCTCCATGAATTTAAATTGTGAACCTACCTCCTAGTTCATTCAATTCATTATATGCAACTTCCAATCAGATTGTAATAAATATATTCCCAAAAAAAACTTAAAAAACATTTTAAAAAACATCACATTGGTAGTGTTAGGCCCAAATTGTGTCAACCCAAATAATTTGAAGGTCCATGAGATTAAAGTTCATCAAGTCAAAATAATTAAGCGGTTGAGGGCTTGGACCACAAATGATCGAAAAAGTTGAGGAAGATGAGCCACGCCCTATCTCCATTGATCATGGAAGATGGCAAAACTGCTCTGGATAATTAAACAAAAAGAAGATAGAAACATCATAAAAGACAAAACAAACACATCCAACAAAATTAGCAGTAAAGCTTTTTAAAATTTCTCTCAATATTTTATCTGTATTTTTCTCCAATTTGTAGTATTTTAGTTTCTTCAGATTTTGCATACAACTTTCTTGTGATAATGTCGTTCAAATTCATAACAACGTTATTAAATTTGATATTGTTCATGGATTTTCTCTACAATTTCATCATATTCCTCAATTTATATTTTTTTTGCTTTGAAGTCGTACCGAGATAATTAGAACTAACGGTCGAATAGAGACACACAACGCTTGATAAAGAATTCAGATCATTCCATATTTGACATGATCACGTGCCTGGCACGTCCCCAAGTTTCATGAGAAACAGGTAGATTAATTATTTTAAGTTTATGTCAAAAAAATTTCCTCAAAATATCCCTATCCTTTTGTTGAAAGCAAAATATAAATAAAAACTAGAACTTTTTATGTCTGATTTTATGAGCCACACGCCTTCTACCTCACAAGACTAAAAGCACGAATGGAGAGAATTCTTATTATCAAAGTCGGATCTGAAAAACAAAAATTAGTATTGCATAACAAATATGATTATTTTTATTTGAGTTCGAATATGAATTTGTTAGATTGAGTTTCAGCTCAAAATATTGTCTCAAATTTGGGATATTCACATAAACATGTGTATTTTAAATAGATAATAAACTATTGGTTTTTTTTTAAAAAAAATATATTTATAATTTTTTAAAAATTAAATTTAAAAAATATTATATTTATTCCCACCTTAATATAATAATAGGACATAATAATAACTTTGAACATCGATGAACTCCTTCTACAGAAGCTTTACTCCTCTCAAACGAGATATGGTGAGTGATATTACTACACACACTAGCACACACATTCTCTTTGGCTAGCCCAACTCTGTATTAATTTTTCATTTCACTTTTGTCTCTGAGACACGAATTTTGAACGGCTTAGATTTTTGTTTTCACCGGCAATCTTTATTTCTTACGTTATTTTTTTTGGGCAGAGCTGGAGCCTGAGTTGTGGCAATTTTTGGAGTTTCAAGCCCAACATAAGACCAAGAGCCTGCTTTTCCCAGGTGGGCGTTAAATTACTTTGTTATTTGGTGTGTTTGATTGTGTTTCTGTGGCGAGTATTTCTGCAGAATGAAATGATATATAGTTGAATGTTAAATTTGGGTAAAGCTTTGATTTTTATTATCCCGCTAGTCTTTTGAATTTTTGTCGTGTGTTGGGAGATTCTTTGAAAGAATGAATAAAAATATGTCCACTTGCAATTCTGAAGTGATGAAGAAATGGTGGGCTGGTTAGTTGTTGCTCTTCCTTGAAATGATAGTAGATTTGATGAGACTTTATCCTTTTCTAGGAAGCGTAACTTCACTAATCAAAGCTGCTCTGGAAACAAAGTAGCACACATGTTCTAGATGATACTCGATAGGTTTGGATTTCGAAACTTGCATTTTTAGAAAATTTAAAGAAGATCTGAATTTGTTTTTTGTGTGCACACTGGATCAGTCCCCCAATTATGGCGGGGATAAAATATTGGGACAATGGTTTATTCTCATTCAATTTTTCATAGTAGATTCATTAACATGCTGCATTTGTTTTCAGTTTTCCGGGTTACTTTGTCATCTACACGAGTGGTATGTAATGCGTAGTGCAGTGTAAATTGGATATGAAAACTCCTCTTTTTTATCCTGTGTTACGCCACAATGTTTGAAAAACTGACCAACTAAAATTTCCATTTGGTAGCCAAAACCCTTTACCAACATATTTTTTGGTGGTTCACGTGTTTTTTACGAGGTTAAGTTCTCAAAGTCGAAAATGTTATTCTAAATTAAAGGAAATGTAAATATGTTTCTTATATATATGTGTGTGTGTGTGTGTGTGTGTGTGTGTGTGTGAGAGGACCCTAGGTGGTCCGAGTAGACACTAGTTGAAAGCAGTCTCATTTTATCTCAAATTGATGCAGATCCCATCTTGGATGAATCCAATTCATAGTTTGTTGTTGTCATTGATATTTTCTTTGATGTTATCTTTCCAGGACCGTATATTTCATTAGATTAACATTGAAATTTTGGATTTCGTTTTTCTGGATATTTTGCAGGAGAGTTGCCACATAGCACTGGGGAAGAGTTTTCAACAGCGGGTACAAAACGAAAATTTAGAAACTGTCATTACAGACAACTTTCGCATAAGAGATTATCAGAACGTCAAGGACTCCAGACTCCCACCTCTTGTTCGTGCATTGAAAGCTTCTGCAGAAGAAAATGCAGCCAGCTTTCACTTCCCCGGACATAATAGAGGGCGGGCAGCACCAGCATCGTTGATTCAACTGATTGGTTCAGGACCATTTCTACATGACTTACCAGAGCTTCCAGAGCTCGACAATCTTTTTGCTCCAGAAGGGCCTATTTTGGAAGCCCAAAAAGAGGCTGCTGATCTTTTCGGAGCATCAGAGACATGGTTTCTTGTTGGGGGCAGTACATGTGGAGTTCAGGCAGCAATTATGGCCACTTGTATGCCCGGAGATACTCTCATTCTTCCTCGAAATTCTCATATCTCTGCAGTATCCGCCATGGTACTATCTGGTGCTGTTCCCAAGTATATTGTCCCTGAGTATGATCCTAAATGGGATATTTCTGGTGGCATCACTCCTTTACAGGCAAGTTCAATGCATGATCATTGATGTTTTGAATCATGTCTTTAGTCCTTATGGTTCTTCAGTAGAAATTCATTATTTCTTTGTTTAATGTCTAGTAAAGGGAAAAAAAATATTGTTAATCCATGTCCAACAAGCTCGGCTTTTTAGGTTACTAGTCAAAACAGGAAGTCATGAGTTCAAATCCTGTAGTTTCAATCCCATCACTATGTTCCCTCGCCTGCGGCTTACACATGAAAGGAAGTGTGAAGTATAAGAATTATTTTTAATCAACGTCCCATGAGCTTCAGCTTTTGGAGCAAGTTCAACTACCGTGTAGTAGAAATAACTGTTGTCCTAAAAGCCATCTTTTTATCTACTCTTGAGAATTTCTTCCTTTAGGATTTTCGGGTGGGTGCTATTAACAGGTGCAGAAAGCAATCAAGGAACTAGAGATGGAAAGCCGAAAGCCGGCAGCTGTTTTAATCGTTTCACCTAGTTATCATGGGATTTGCTGCAACATTGATGCCATTTCAAAACTTTGTCACACTCATAAGATCCCAATAATTGTCGATGAGGCACATGGAGCTCATTTTGGATTCCATCAGCAGCTTCCTAGCTCGGCACTTGCTCAAGGGGCAGATCTTGTTGTGCAATCGACTCACAAGGTGCTGTGCTCTCTAACACAATCATCGATGCTCCATTATTCAGGCAATCTTATAGACCGGGATAGAATTTGCAGGTGCCTTCAAATACTTCAAAGCAGTAGCCCGAGTTATTTGTTGTTAGCCTCACTTGATGCAGCTAGAGCCCAGCTAAGTGATAACCAGGGAACTGTTTTCAACATAGCTATTGAGCTAGCTTTTGAAGCAAAAAGTATGATCAACAAAATTCCCGGAATCTCACTCCTGAACTTTACGGACTTCCCAAGATTCCCAGCTATTGATCCATTACGATTCACCGTTGGGGTGTGGAATCTTGGTCTGTCTGGTTATGAAGCTGACAAAATCTTATGCAGGGATTTCGGGATAATTTCTGAACTTGTTGGGATACAATCTTTTACTTTGGCATTTAACCTCGGAACAACGAGAGAGCAAATCTTGAGGCTCGTTTCTGGATTGAGGTGTCTGTCAACGGTTTTCTTACACTCGAATGGCGAAGAAAATATCGTGATTGATGAAAGACAATTCGCACCTTTTACTGAGTTTAACATGATTTTGAGTCCTAGAGAAGCTTTTTTTGCTCATAAAAGAAAAGTGAGGGTCGAGGATAGTGTTGGTGAGGTATGTGGGGAGCTTATTTGCCCTTATCCACCGGGGATTCCGGCTCTGATCCCTGGCGAAGTTATCACCGAAACAGCGCTGAGATATTTATTGCATGTTAAAAGCAATGGTGCTAGTATCAGTGGAGCTGCGGATCATCTCCTCTCCTCCATTGTTGTATGTGATTTTTGACCTATTAATTTGATCGCGGAGCCTGAGGAACGCTGCCGTTGTGAAGTTGCTTTCACTTTGAAGATGCATTCATGGCATAGGATCAAGGTTTACCGCACAAATTGTTGGGAATATAAGATTTTTTTTCACATGCTTCAGGAAATTAGCAAGTGTGAATTTTAATTAGATATATTGTACTGAAAAATCTTACTGACGATATACAGTAGTCTCTAGTGAAGATGTTCCCTTCTTATTTTCTTTTGCCTTTTTCTTTCTTTTGTGTCATTTCAATTCAATTTTCCTTGTAATGGCCAACTTTACTCGTAAATGTAGGCATTTCAAATATACATACGAAACATTCAGTTAAATAAAATAGAGGATGGCGCACCAAATATGAAGTAACTGAACTCATGTGGGGTGTCGAAGTTGGAATCAAACAAAGGTCGAAGGACCATTCAATTCTTATACAAATATTAAAACTTGTTCGGACCGTAAAGCACATCCGACAAGGATGAAGGAGGGCCAAATGAAATATCCTAGAATATGGTGGACAAGACATAAAACATTCTAAACTCATGTGAAAAGACCGATAAGAATTTACACCCCCATCATATGTTAAAATAAGAAACCACCGGGGCCGCCGAAACATTTATCTTAAAGTCTGTTATTTTCATTCATACCACTTCTTATCTTCTTTCCTCGACAATTGAATAACATTTCTGAACTCATCTTCTCATTTCATTTTCTTTTTTAAACAATCAACCTTTAAAAGATCCCAAAATTTCTCCAAGAAAACCTTAATCATTCCTAAAATGTCTATACAATTCAAGATTTTCACATACATTCACATTAAAGTACTTCATAAAGGATGCATTTTTATATGTGTAGGCTGATGCGTTTTGAATGTTCTATCATGTTTGACAAAATTTAAGAACTCCATGTTTGTATTTTATATTGAAGATTAAATGAGATTCATTTCCTGTTTGTTATATATGAAAAGTTAATATAATTATCAAGATAGTTAATTTATACATTTTTTTTAAGAAACTATAAATGGGAGATTCACAAACAAAACATAATTTGTGGACGACTAAGGAGAGTAATAAATTATTAAAACTCATGATCGATGTTGTCATGTGAGGAGGACGTGATAAGAAAAAGATGCTAAACAAAAGAACAATAGAAAAAAATATACTTCTTGCTCTTAACGCAAAACTAGGGTGTGAAAAGACTTTCATACAATATCAAAGTCATTTGAAGTGGTTCAAACAACGATACAGTAAATATTCTAAGCTTACACGTCACAGTTCTGGGTTTGGATGGGATCCTGAGACAAAAAAATCATGGCTAATGATGAAGTATGTGACTAACTTTTTAAGGTGAGAATTTTCAAATTATAATAATAAAATTTACATTTTTCAATTAAAATTAGAATTACTTTTAACACATGTTGCTTTTTGTTTTTTGACAGTCTCATCCTAAACATGAACATTATTGGACAAGCATTTTTTAGGATTATGAAGATTTGAGAATTGTAGTTGGGAATGGAACAACCACTAGAAGGTGTTCAATTGGATTAGGAGATGACACTGATGCGAGAACATTTGAAACTGAACAAAATAAGATTACTAGCTTAATAGATTATTACATGTTTGATTACTATATTCATATCAGCTTCACTTCAGGAGGAACTTACTTTTCCATTACCTTCTCAACCAATGAATTCAAATGTTCCACCAACCACTAGAAAACAAGATATGATCGAGTTTGAAATAAAATCGAGCACAATAAAGAATCCTGACCAAGATATTATGCATAGACTCTCTTACAACATTAAGAAGGTAGCTTCTAAGATTGAATCAATTGGCATTGTAGATGATAATTGTTGAGATGCTTAAGGAAGTCCCAAACTTGGAGAATCATACTCAGTACAAGGTGCTTGACTTGCTTAATACTAGAGCAGAGAAGATGGCTTTCCTGAAAATAACAATCAAAGAGCGTTTGGAATGGATAGATTATAAGTTAAATGAATGAATGACTTTTGGGTGAATAGATTAGTGATTAGCAGTGTGTTAAAATGTTTACTCATATTTTTTTGAATTGATTTTTAATTATTGAACTTGTAGCGAATTTTAACTTTTGGATTATTTATATTCTATAATTACTCGACGATTTTATTGAACATATCTTGTTTTGGTTATGTATATGATGATTTTTCATGGATTCATAGCTTTTGTTATTTTCATTACTTGTTTTATGTCGTAGTTAAATTAAATGTCAAATATAGATCAAAATTAACATTCATAGAGAACGTTTCCATCGTTCCTTAACTAAAATATCAATAACTACAAGTGGATACGGTTATATTCACATAATATTAAAAGATGTTTTTGGTTTCTACTCGTTCTAAATATGGGATCTTGGATTCGAGAGATTCTATAATAATATCCCGTAGGATTTTTAAGAACTTCTCCCTCGTCGTGATCATCATCTGATCGGTGTTATCGTGGGTGGCTGTGTTTTCTACTAGGAATAGGATTCGGGATTTAATTTCCCAATATGGTAAAGTATGAATATACCTATATCACGAGCTAGCTTAAGTATGATAAAAAATTTTAAAAAATGAACGTTAAAAAGACTTATCTATAATGAATGCTATCATGCAAAAATTAAACTAGTGCAAGTGAAATTGACGAAAATATAATAAATATTATTACAACTATCCGTATAACTTAAAAACTAATTATATCATGACGAAATAAAAATGTGTAAGGAAAAAAATTTGTGGTCTAATAAGTTAATCGAATTTGGTTAAATTTAAATTTTGGTGCGCTTTTTTCCCAATTTCCATTTTTATCAAAATATTAATCTGATATTGGATAATGCTAATGAACTCGATGTAACATCAACACTCCAACGAAAATAGGAGTACTGTTGAGAAAGAGGCAAAATTATTGCATTGCAGCTGAAGTTTGACTAACTAGATGACTTAAATCAAAGTTAGGTCAATTTGTTGGATCAATTTAGCTATTTCACTTTAAATTGTTATTTTATCCTTGATTTTATTATATATCACTAGTAGTATAGACGAATTGAATCAAACCTAAAATTTTGAACTTCAAGTTCAAGTTCGACTCGAAATTAATATTCAAAATATGTTTGTAAGTTATTCAAACTTGTTCGGAAAAAAATATTCGGAAGACTAAAAATATTTTTATAAAATATATAATATATTAATAAAATTTTAAAATCATTGTGGATCGTGAACTATCGAACAAATGAATTTGTACTCGAGTTCATATGAAAATAAAATTTGAACATTTTCCGGTTCAACTCGATCGAGTTTGAAATACAAATCCAATATCTTTCGAGTTAGCATGAAAAAACTCGCAAACCAACTCAATCCATTTGAACCCATGTATATCACATATTTGAATAGTCCTATATTTAAAAACCGAAGGGTTTCTTTGCAAATACAACTTAATCTTCGAATTTGAGATCGATTAACTCGACAATTACTGGAGATTGAAAAGCTTTACCCAATCAAACTCAAACTAAAATTCTTGTTTTTTTCCTCAAGCCAATATATATAAAATTATATGGGACAGTATATATTTCAGTGACAAAAACATCATTTTCACAAATGTGTACTCACATAATAGACTTCAAAAACGGTTTGGCTCTAATTAACGACGGTTTGGATTATATAAATCATCGTTAATTTGCGACGGTTTTTGCAAAACGATCGCAAAGGGCTAGCGAAGATGACTTTCCAGACGGTTTGAAAATCCGTTGGTAAAAACGTCGCTAATGATTTTTATTTTATTTTATTTTATTTGTAGTGGGAGGAGATAGTTTTGTGGAGAAAATGCATTTTAATTTTATTTTAAATAAACATAATATCTCCTTTTTTTCTTGAGCTTGAGTCATAATTTTAGCACTGTTTTTGAAAGTCTTCAATTCACGATAAATGTTCAAATTATAAGCATAGAAACAATTAACCGATTTACGCGGCAGCTAATTATAAATAGATAAGCACATGATCACAGCAACACATAATTTGTTTGTCCCATAAATCACACAAAAAATTACAACAGAAATAGAAGGGGACGGGGACGTTGCGTATATATATAGTTTTGATATGTTGCTCACTCATCGTGTCAATCTATGACCAATTTGAATANTATATTCATGGTTTGCCGAAGATTTTACCGGCAAGAATGGCAGCATTCATAACATTTTTGATGACATCCACGACTTCACCAGCTTTGCAAGTGTTGCCTTTGAAAGAAGGGGCACCCGATCTTCTGAACCTCTCCACACAATTCAAGAATTCTTTGTTGCACTGTTGGCTTAAGTAATCGTCTGCTTAATTCCATCACATTAATTAATCTCAATATTAATTTCTAGAAATAATTTAAACATTAAAATTTTATTAAAATAATTTGATTTCTTATTGAAAAATCCCCACCAATTATTTGATTAAATAATCAACAACGATTTAGATTGACATTATTTATTTTACTTGTATGTGATGCTTAACTATTATATACAGCCGACGCGTATGAAGTCTCTACTCTCCACCTACTTCCTATTTTAAATCATATTTCCTGGGCTTATTTTGTAAGGCACCTATCAATCAAGAAAATGGTGAAAGTTTACATAATTTGGGTTTCAATTTTCTAGGTAGTGAAAATATAGAAAATAGGGAATTGCTCTTGAATCTGCCTTCTTGTTTTTATGTCACGTTAGCGTCAAGATGAAATATAAGTAAATGTCAAAAAACCTTATTTCGATGATTGTCAAAACTCGAAATAGACAAACTTATATATAATTTAGAATGACATTTGATGGGGTAGAAGGTGTGAACTGGTTTTTGGCAATGATCAGAACAAAAAAAAAGGGATTCTAAGAAATTAAATAACAAACAGATAAAAGACTGGAGTTGAGAAGTCCCCATCGAAAGTTTGACACCACAATTCTATAGGGGTGGTATAACATATTGTAATGAACAAAAAAATCATATACCATATAACTTATTAAAAAATATATATCGATATGGTATCAAAAATTTCGATATATCGGATTTTCGCTTTATAAAACTAACATACTGAAATTTTGCGGTATACTGAGATTTCAGTACATTATCAGTATATATCGTTTTATACAAAAAANATACACTTAAATTAATTAAAGTTATTTAATTTAAGAAATTAACTGTAAGAACTTACCGCCTTTGTGTTGTATGCATTGATCATGCCTCATACAACAAGCGTCTAAGCGGTCGCAAGGCCGCTCTCCCGGGCATCCACTGTACAGAAGTCCACAGTATTTCCCGTATCTCAAGAATGGAGGAACTGGTCCCAAAATTTAGCAACGATTCCATTTCAAAAATACCAATTTTTATGACATTAAATTATTTAACTGAAATCAATCATTTGAGTAGAATAAACAGAGCTGGTTTACCTTCACAGAACTTTGATTCACATGTTCTACTGCATTCTTTATTCTAAACAAAAAACAAACAAAACAATTGGTGCCAAATNATACACACACACACACACACACACAATAAACTTACCACTTTGAGGCCTACATCTACATGAAGGCCAACATTAAGGGCATGATCGGGGCCAACACAAAATCCCAAGAAAATTATGACACATCCGATGAAGAAAAAGGGAGTTGTATTATAAGCAACCATTGGAGAAATATTGAAGGGGATCGAAGAACAAAAATGGAAGCTTGGTTTTTGGTTGAAAGCAGCTGTGATTAATTTATAGAGAGAAAACACAGAAAATGTGAAGAAGCTTGAACAAAGGGGGAATGGGACGGGACAGACAGACGGGGGTGGTACGTATCTAGTTGTCTTGTTGCGTCCCGTGACAAGTTTTTTGTAGTGTTGCTTCACATTTCTCACTAATAAAAATAAATTTTTTTTATTAAACTTGACTTTTTAAATATTTTTTTTTACAGAGAAACATATATAGTTTTAATATTAATTTGTATAAATAGTTTTAATATTTTTTAAATAGTTTTCTAACTATCATTTGATTATCAACATATATGTCAACTTACATAGAAATATAAAAGCCTCACGTGATGTAACGATATTGAAATAGGAGGAGAAACATTTTCGATATAGTATAGGTTAACTTATTATTTTCTATTCAAATGCACGTAATTTGGGGGTTGAAATTTGGTATTTGAAGATTTGTACATAAATTATGGGTAATTGGCTGTAATTACATACAGACTAAAATAGTTGGAATTAATTAAAAAAATATTGATTGTTCGTAATTTAAGTTGGGAGGGAGCGGTGATTTTGGTATAACACACATTTGGTTTTATTGTGAGAAAATATCTCTCCCGCGTGGCCAACTGGCTTTGTTACTTTGCATCTACTGTGAATTGTCACGGGGTGGGTCCAATTGGCGATAATACTCGAATCGACGGTTCCAATTTCAAATAAAAGATGAAAACCGGAATTGAACCGTTCAAATACGGTTCTATTTCCGGTTCCTGACGATTTCGGTCCTAGTTTGGTTGCGTGGTTGGCACATACATTATATATTTTGTACGACTCTTCTAAGTTTGAAGTCTACTCCGAGCCCATTCACTATTCCTTTGGGCTTTAATTTGGAAGGGCCCGTAATAACTGTATGAATCGAAGCCCAATACGGTAAGGCCTTCCAATCTCTCTCTATCAGGCTGAAAGGTGCGTTGCATTAATTATTTGTTTCCTGGAAGGATTCTCATAAAATACGATCCGTGAGACCGTCTCACACAAATTTTTACCTAGTTTTTCTCAGGACTGTTTTCGAGTTAAGTTATAATTTATATTATGATTGTTATTTTTATTTAGAAATATATAATTGAGAGAGATTTTATTATAAATTTGAGACTTTAAATTTAAAATATGGAATTATTTATAACATAAATGTGCAAGTTTTATTTAATTTAGATTTAAATATACATATTTAATTTCATTGTTTTCAAATTTTTAAAAAAGTAAACACCATTGAATGAATTGGTCTTGGAAGAGTAAAGGAAGAAAAGACCTAGGGCTATTATGGTAAATGAGCTGTCAATGCCGATTTAGCCATTCGAGACGTCAATTAAATTTTGGCATTCTTAGTTTCTCCCACGCTGAACACTTGCACTTTCTGCTAACTCTTCGATTACCTTTGCAAAATTTCTCCATTCTGTTTTTCGATTAATGGCTTCCGCGATCAAGAAAGTCAACATGATTACCCAAATCGTGCGGCTCAAGCAAGTCGTGAAGCGCTGGAAAACCAACAGCCTCACGCGCCGCTACTTCTTCGATGTTGCGGCCTCAAAGCGGCCAACCCCGCCAGGATCTCTCGCCGTCTACGTCGGACCGGACCGGCGGCGGTTCGTGATTCCGACTCGGTTCCTGAACCTCCCGGTGTTCGTGTCCCTTCTCCGCATGGCGGAGGAGGAGTTCGGGTTCCGGACCTCTGGCGGCCTGGCTCTTCCATGCGACCCAGGCTTTTTCACGAAGATCTTGGTGTTCCTGGAGGAAGACGAAGAAAGGTTTTGTGGGCTGGGACTGGATGAGTTATCGAAGATGATCTCTGAAATGGGTATGGAGAGTTCCGAGCAGTCGTCGTGTAAAGAATCTGGACACGCCTCCTTCACGCCATTGCTGCACAAAACTAGGGTTTATCAGTGAGCCTGCCCAATAATCTTTTCACAACCCAAATTTTCTCCCTCTTTTGCAAGGGTTTGATTAATGTGGTCCATTGCCCCTTTGGTTGGACGAGGTTTATTTTCTTGTAGGTTTTCTGAACCATCCTTGAGGCCACAGTTATAGTTTTAATGGAGGTCTGCTGGCTGCTCAACGAGATGATATTAATTTTCTTTTCCAATTTCCAGACCTCTTTTATTTTAATTAATTATTTTCGATGCGAGGGGGGAATGTCAATTGATTGAATTTTGGTTATGGATTAATTGACATTATTTATATTTTTAATTTGAATATCTATTGGTCTCTATTGGTCGGCATGTTGTGATTATTATTTAAATTTTATTATGAATAAAGGGGAAATAAATAAAAATAATTATAACTACTCTTTTCAAATATACGTCGTAACATATAGTAGTTACTATGCATACGCGAATGCGTGTGTACGNATATATATATATATATATATATCATGCAAAATAATTGTTGAAGCAACCAACTATATTCAATAAATAACGTACCAAAATCTATATGCGATAATAAATAATTATTGAATGTGATTATCTGAATTCTAAATATAAAAAAAATAAATTTAAAACATGATAAATTATCTGAAGACTAAGAGTGTTCATTGATCGGTTCAGTTTTCGATTTTGAAAATGTATAATCCGGTATCCGAACAGTTTTTTTTCGGTTCGGTTTTCTGATATAACGGTTCGGTTTATTAGATTTCGATATATATTTAAATTAGTAGTTAAAATACAATATATTATTTTTTAATTAATTTTTTAGTAAATTTTAAAATATAAAGTTTAAATTAACAAAATTAATAACAATCAATTAAAAATTAACATATTTGATTCTTAATTCACTAAATATCATCTCATAAAATATATAATCTAAATAAAAATATTAATTTAATTAAATTTCGGTTTTTCGATCTTTAGGTTTTGACAAATAAAATCTGAAATCGAACAATATAAACTTCGGTCTAAACATTTATATCCGAATTTAAAGACCCAGCTTTCGATTGAGTTCTCTTTACAATATATTCGGTTTAGATTTACCTTTTTTATCGTTTTTATCCGAAGTTTGAATACGGAATAAGATAAGTTTGATGTCTAGTAAATGATCAATAAAGTAGAGATATAAATTTACACTCTGATATAAAAAAAAAAAAATCCTTCATATATATATAAAAGGTAAATCATATTTATTTTAAAGTAGGTCTCTTGTGAGACGGTCTCACGAATATTTATCTGTGAGATGGGTCAACTCTACCGATATTCACAATAAAAAGTAATACTCTTAGCATAAAAAGTAATATTTTTTTTCATGGATGACCCAAATAAAAAATATGTCTCATAAAATACGATCCGTGAGACCGTCTCACATAATTTTTTACTATTTTAATGTTGTTGGATTGTTAAAGATATAATTGCGTACGTCTCACATAATTTTTTACTATTTTAATTTACCATACTTATCCATAAAACTGTATTTGTGTGCTTGGTTCTAATTTTTAAAATATATTTTAGTTGAACAGAAATCAGAATGTGCATGATATGACTTTAAAAATAAAAAGAAAAATTGCAAAAATGGTGATCTATGTTTAACTATTTCGGTTTTTTTTTTTTAACTAGTCATAATTGGGTCATGGTCATGTAACTTTTTTTTTTTTTTCCACTTGATCATATTTTGTCGAAATGATTATGTGACATCAGCACGTCAGTATTTTTTATACCACGTCAGCAAAGACATTACTAGAATTTTTTATTTGTGGTGAAATCGATTTTTTTAAAATATTTAATCCTTATCAATAAAATGTTAAAAATAAAATAAAATATTAAACATTTATCCCCAAATAATAATTATAATGGTATATATTGAATAATATTTGGCAAAAATTAGAAGAATTTTGAATGTAAAAAAATTATTTAAAAATCAAATTATTAATCATTATTTATTTTGTTAATATATTTATAATTAGAAAATTTGAAGTGAAACGGGTGCAACCATCTACCACCCCTAGTTTTGTCATCGTGTATCAATATATTTTCGACGTCACGTCAATAGTTTTTGACATCACATGAATATTTCGTTGAAATAAGACCAAAAGCCAAAAGAATACCCAAGTTATAATAAGAGCAGTTAAAATATTAAAAGTCAAAATAGTTAAATTTAAAATACAACAGTTTTGATTATTTTCTTAAATAATAAAAAAAAAAGATGTCCTATTTATATGAAATAGGATCCTTTAGAATGACACCGCTCGAGCAATGAAAAGAGAATAATCATTTTATTTTTCCTTTCATGTGGATGATATTGTTTCTTTTTTATAAGTCGAGCAAAATACATATCAAGTATTCAGGTAGATTCTAGTAGTGGGCTTACTAAAATAAATAGGTCTTGTGTGATACATTCTCACGCATCTTTTTTAGCAAAACGGGTCAATCTTACTTATTTTTACAATAAAAATAATATTTTTGACATATAAAATAACTTGTTCAAACACTATATCATGATAGATTTGTTATGGGTGCAGAAGTTAATTAGTTACGTCCAGACATGCGTTCGATATTTACGAGATAGGTCAAACCTTATATCATGATGGATTTGTTATGAGTGGAAGTTAGTTAGTTACATCTAGACATGCGTACGATATTTGCGCGATGGGTCGAACGGACTTGCATCCGTGAGAGACCGGTTAAATAAGCTAGGGGACATAATTTATATAACATGAAGAGGCGTGATTGTCGCCTTTAAAATTGTATGCTTCGTTTTTGAGAAACAGAAAATTAGGCGTCAAGTCATGTCCGGTCTCGAACAACGATTTTCACGCCCATTACATTTCGCATCGATCACGCATGCCTTATTTGTTTTGTTTTAAATAAGGTTGATGCGTGATTAATACATGTTAAAATTTGGCATATTAATTACCCTTTTTTCTCTATTTCCCTTTGTAAATGGTAAAATAATTTAACAAATTTTTGTTCGAATATGCTAGTCATATTCTTTAACATGAAATTTGTTCCATATGAGGGTGGTCGATATATATAAGAAACCTTGTAAGCCAATAACAGTACCAGTTCAGTATTCTAAAGTGATTTATCTTTCAAATTAGTTCACGCACAAAAAATATAAGTTGGAGCTCAAATTTATTGATTTTAAAAAATAAAAAAATAGATCGACACACATATACACCTTCATTTATATTTTTTTTTTAAATAAACCAACGTATATGTAAATAAATAAATAAATAATATGTTTTTTATTTTTAAAAAATAAAAAACCCTTGGCTGTCACTAGTTGAATATGCACATATACACATTGTTATAAGGTTAAAATTAATATTGTTTTAGACTTTATGAGTAAGATTTGAACCAAACAAAGGCTTATTTAATTGGAAGGAGTCAAGGATAAAAATGGGGTAAATCAGATTTGGAAGCACATGTGGACATGGAGGGCTTTTTCAGGAAACAAGTCAGAAAGGACGTGTTTGGTACTTTCATTAAAACCAAGGGAAGTGCATATACGGAAATGTACCGATTACAGTAATTTTCGTCTCAAACATATAAATTTATATATTTTCTTAAATATATTAAAAAATCATTTGAAATATAATTTTATCATTATTTAATTCATTAAAAAATAGTTGAACCTTTTTCAAGATCTAATTAATAAAGATATAATATTAAAACACAATAAAAAAATGTTACTAAAGATAGAAAATTGAAAAAAAATATGAAACACCAATAAAATATATTTTAATTAAAAATTTGTTTTGGCCTCTCGTTATTTGCAATGCACGGTCAGATTTTGTAGTTATATTGATTTAATTTGTGAATTATTGCACCTTTTCATATGAATAGTTTCTGAGATTTCTAGGCGTGTCAAAATCAAACACAACTCATCAATCCGACACGTTTTAATCCGAAATAAATCAGGTTTGGATTTTTTTGAGTTCGGGTCAGATCGGGGTTGGACCCGATAGCTGACCCGAAAAAAATAATCAGGTTGGGTTGGGTTAGGTTGGATTGAGTTGACCCGAAAATTTTAATTTTAATTTTTTAAAAAATATAATCAATAATTATTGCCTATTTTTTATATATTGTATGTCTGAAAAAATATTTATTGTATATTTATATCATAAATTTTCATTATTTAATAATTATTTTGAAGATTTTAAAATTTTTAAACAGTTGTTTATTTGATTTAGTAAATATATTTTATTTTTCTACAATTAGACTTTCAAATTTAAATCATATATATAAGAGATATTTTATTATTATGTGTTTAAATTAAAATATTATTTTTATTTAATTTTCTTTTTTAAAAATTTAAAAAATCCAAAATCGAGTTGATCAGGTTGATTCGGGTTCGGGTTGAGCAATTTTTGAATAGTATTATTGCTCAACCCGATCCAATCTATCGGAATTGACACCATTAGAGATTTATGATATATTGATACAATTAAAATAATAAATGATTATTGTAATATAAAATTAAAGTATTCTTTAGTTAAATAGTGCCAAAAAAAATGGAAACAATAATTAAAATAGAAAATTATTAGCGGCAAGATTGGGTTTGACTGGGGCAAAAACTTTGGGCAGTTTCTTTATACAATCCTTACGTTTATCGTACAACGTTACTGCCGACCATGCTCTGTCCACGAAATTAATGCCAATCGTAACTCGTGAATAATTTTGTATTTAGTATCGCTGATTATTGTTATTATTTGACAAAGAATTATTATTAATTATAATAATTAAAAAAATTCCAATGGGCTCATTTAAGACCAAGATAATAAATTTGGGACAAGATTTTAATATCGAGACACAATTATAACAAATTTGAGCTAATTCAAATAAATAATTAAATCAATAAATAAAGAATTGGAATTATGAAAGATAGATTTGCCTATCAACTTTATCTTTGTCATGTGATTCATTTATTTGAAGTCAGATTCCGCCAGCACCTAAGAATAGGTTGGGCCTCACACACAATTTAACTTATTGGGAATTGAATATTATATTACATGTTTAGCAATATATATAATTTTTAATAAATGCTATATAAATTACGAGAAATTGGGTACTTTTTTAGTACCACATTTCAACATGAAGTGTATCACAATTTGTATGATATAGTACCACAATTTTGTGGGTAGGGAGTGAACCCAAAGAAATGTTTTGATTGATGATTTTTCACCAACTTCCCCTATAAATTACTCCAACTTTTTCCTTATTTTTTTTCATTGGAGGGTTTTTTTTTGGTATTGAACTCAATATAACTTCCAATTTGGGGAAGATTCATATATATGTGTAATAAAAATGATAGGTAGACAACAAACTACCATCTAGATTAGGTGCTTAGCGGATGTCTAGACAAATTTTTTTACTCAAATAATTCATTTATATCAAATTCAAATTTAAAATCAATGACATATTAATTATAATCAGCTTAGGCCATCGATTTTTTTACCAGCACTCACAGACATCGTATTTAAAAAATCGGAATGTTAGACGACCACTTAGCATCGCCTTTTAGAACACCGATATATACCACTAAGCTAACAAAGCCTGAGCCAACTTTTTCCTATTTCAATGGAAGATTACACCTCAGNATATGATCGTCACGCTGGGTCGTCGCGTTGGGCTTACATTCATCTCTATAATCAATCTCAGTACATTCGAGTCGAATTCAAACAAAATCGTCGGGTTTGAACCAACTACAATATGAAATAACATAAGCAGTAATCAGAAATTTTGTAACAAATTTACGAGGCAACGTAGAATTTCTACAAAGTGGACTATGTAATTTAAGATCAGCATCTATGCTGATGGTATACAGGAAGTAAAATGGCTAAATCAAATTTACTGCCAAAACTGCTTCCCTCGGCTTGGTTCTTTCCTCCATATATTCTTCGAGTACAAAATTACATGACTCCATCTCCCCTTGAATCGTGTCAGGAAAAATCAAGAAAGAAGCATAAAATTTTTTTCCTACTAGAGATGTCGTTCCCTACGCCTTCTCAATCACCCGAAACATATTTCTTTTCTTCGTAATATTTCTTTTCGCTTGCTTCTTTCTTCGCATTTCGCTTCTGTCAAAGTAGGAAATAACTTGGTCATTCATATTCATATTGCAAGATAAAATTAAATCTTGACTATCTTTACGGCTCTTGAGGATTTTGAGACTGACTTGAATTAGAAGATAGTAAGTAAAAATACCAAATAAATCTCATGGTTAGCAATGATTCTCTGGGCTATAGAGGTGGTCGTAATATCTTTAGGGCTCTCAAGGATTTTGAAAATTTCCATGCTTTTGGGAACTGCGTAAGGATCCGAATTGCCCTGCGTTAAGCAAACGATTTTTTTCTAAGATAATCACCCTTTTCACAATATATTTAGTTAAATCCCACGTAGAAGTTAGATTCACTTACGTTGGAGAAACAGTTGTCCTCGGTGACTGTCCCATGAACAACCAAAGATATGTTGAATGTCGTAATCTATTACATGCCAAAGATAAAAAAAAAAAACAAATCAAGAACAAATAAATCTGTTAATCACAGCAAGTCAAAAGATATCATTCACACGTTAACATAAAGATCGAACGCCCAAATTTAAAACCTTGTTCAAGCATTTTTCGGTGGGATTTTTCTCGTTATTGATGACACTCACTTGAAGCATGAATGAAATCTTAAATCCAGTTCATTTTATGCCATTGAACTATTTAATTTCAGCAGTTATCTCATTAAGAAAATGGTATTCCTTGTAGCTGCAATTTCACACATTGACCAGCCAAAGAAAAGGGAATAAATAACCAGAGTTGAAACTGAAAAATATGATCGTTGATAAAACTAAAGTAATTTTAAACGGGCGCGGGCGCCATTACAAATAAGTTCATAAACTTCAAGAGGTGGATGAATTATGAATTTTAGAGACGTTTAATGAAAGTCAAATCTCGAGGAAGGTAGATGTCATCAACTTTTAGAATTTTTTTTAGCTTAAATTACTAGAAGAGGAAAAGATAGTTATGCTATATGAACTGTAGATTTTTTTTTTATCGCTCTAACAAAAATGTGACCATTTGCATATCTCAGGAAAGTTAATGCATCGCTGAGTAATTAGGAGATATTAAGAGAATAATTCACAATCTTGTGGGAAATTGATGTAATTGACCACTAAAGTCGTGCTTAACTTTTCGAAGGCCAAATTATGAAGATGCTTTTAACACAAAGCAGAACGAAATTTATTTACCCTTTTCTGCCAACACAACCCTTAACCTGAATATAATTTACTTTATTTGTCTATCAATTGAATACCCTAAGAAGCAAGAAAAATTTCCAGCAAATATGAAAGCTAATATCTCTTTTTGGTTACTTCACAAGATAACTCACCATATCTTTAGTAACTTCCAAGGGTGCACCAATGATGACCTCATCAACGTAACGGCATGCCAGAACGCTAAGACTACGCTCATGTAGATTCATCAATGGAAAATGAGTCCCACGGAGTTCACTATAAAACAAAAATCATCACAACACAAAAAATATGGTTAGAACGGTGTGGTTGATGATGCTGATGATTTTGTTTCAACTTCAATTTTATTATTGTACGAAGAGTATTTGACTATTTGTTGATACCAAAGCCACGAGACTACAATTATTGATTCGTACAGTGGAATAACAAATGCTTAATACGAAGCAAGGGATCATACCTCACGGTCTGGTCTGTATAAATACCAACAAGAAGAAAATCTCCGAGCTGCCTAGCTTTTTTTAGAATCTGTAAATCACAAAGAGCAATTTATTAGGCATAAATAAGCGTACTTTTAACATTTGATTTAAATAGGCTTGAGATGATGTTAGGTTAGGTCAATTTATTGAGTTTCTATTTTTGCATGGCCATAATGCTATAATTTGATTGCTTTGTTTCATCGTATGGGCGGGGTCTAGATTATAAATATCATCGAAAAATTTCATGATGCAATATAGAGATCTTTCTTTAATGAGAATATTGCTTTATTAATAAAAAAGAACAAAGGTTTAGTAAAGCTATATCTAGTTAAAATAAAAGCAGCACCATTGATGATAACATTTAACAAAAATATTGACCAAAGCACTGAAAGCTTCATGAAGTTTAGAAAAATACCTCCACGTGCCCAGCATGAAAAAGATCAAATGCCCCGTCAATGTACACGACACGATAATTTGGTCCAGGTCCCTAAAAATTTTAAGATAATTTACAACTTTCATCAAAATAAATCTGAAAAATGAGGAATAAAGATGTTATCGATGAAGATTAACTAGAACATGTGAAATAAGTAAGACGCCATGAAAATACAAATGAAGTATGACTTTGAAACATATAACATTAACTTAAATCAATGGTTTTCAAGTTTGTAATCTTGATTAGAAGCCATTATATTTTTCCTTGTTTTAAGATACAAATTGTGACAATGTAAGGGTTACTATTTCGTAATTCTTCTCCAGCCAACTTGGTCAAATGATGTAGCTAATTCTCAACACACCAAATCACTGCTTACAGAATAACAAATGGAAACTCATCTACGCTTTTTGGTCAGGAGACTGGTTTCAGCTTAAAGATTTCCCCAGTTTGCGGTACGACGAGTCAATGAAATTGCGGAAAGAATTTTAATATACCGTGCCATTTGAAAATTGCACTATTCGTCTTGATGTGGGTAGGAAATGAGAGATGTGTCCTCCGTTAGCCCGAGACTCCTCACTTCCCGGGCTAGTTAAGTTTTCAAATTCACCTGAGTGACCTGATTCCAAGAGTACTTTCTTGGCCTCAGCATCTTTCATGTAAGAAAGTATTCTTCCTGCACAAATAATGATATGACAAATAAAACAATGAGATTATAAACAATTTCACGGAGATGCTTAAGTGACAACCAGAATCTTCATTTTGAGACATTTATGATGATCAGAACATGCCCTCGTTGGAGAAACTACTGGAGTTTATCCAACAGGAAACTACTATTCTAAGTTAAAATCTTGCAAATCGAATTTCAACGAAAAAGAACAACGTGATTACAGTACCAACTATATCAGTGCTTGAGACGCCTTCAGTGCGTTTAATTTGCTTGTACCGACCAGCCTTCTTTGCCAGAGCATATGCATCAGTTCCATCTGCTAGAGTGCAGGGATCATCACCGTGTATGATATAGTCAATCTTATGCTCATTGAAAAGGCGGTTCATAAACTCTTCAGTAATTGCATATGGGGCATCAGCAATTACTTCATCCACCCACTTCAACCCACTAACAAGGGCGAGCCTGAAAAAAAAACTTCAAATTAGATCACAAGTACAAAAATCATCTGTAATCATACTCGGGGGTAAAATTGATCTGTCCATAGAAATGAAACACGTAGCAGCCAAGAATTTGTCTCATTACAGCATTGAGTGTGCATGCTAAATTCGAAATAAGAACAAATACAAATATAAAGCAAAGGAGTGGTAAATAATCTAAAATAACAAGATTTCAAAAAGGAAAAAAAATATTTTCCAATGTCGGCCAGCCTTTCAGGATGAAAGATTTTCAAAATATTTATCATTGCATAAAATGTTATCATAATATGGATGACAAAACCCGGAAAACACGAAGTATTCATAAATCCCAAATGCTGCATTGCGAAAATTAGAAGCACCCGATATACATTTTACCACCCACGATAGCTGATGCACCAGTATCTTTTTTTAGTTCAGTCACCAGTTCATTGTTCATTCCAATGAAGGAAAATCTCGCAAGATAAGAAGAGAGCGATGAAAGACAAAATCCCGGATAGACTCTGATTGAATCTTGACTGAGGCTCTGGAACTACGCAAAATTGAACAGAACGACGAAATTCAATTCACCAAAATCACATAAAATCTATGACACAATTATTCCAATTAATGAAGCTTACCATGCCCTTAATTAGCAAGCACTCATTTTTCTAACTTCAGCGAGCCAATCAGCTAAATATTGTTGGAGAAACACTCATTCCGGTTCAAAAATAAAAGAGACATTTCAAAACATACACAATTCGTTTGCACCTCATTAATACCTTTCTTGCATGGATAAAACAGGAGGCCCTTTATTCGCAATGATCTCTTCATCACTCACAACTCCCACAACCAATTCATCCCCCAACTCCTTTGCTTGTCTCAAAGCATTTGCATGGCCATAGTGCATCAGATCGAAGCATCCATCCATATAGACGCGAACACGTTTCTTGGTGCTCTTTTTCTTATGAAAAAACCTCGATTGAGGAATAAGGAAAGGCACGGTCGGAACACTAATCGCACCGAAGTAGCTTGTCGAAAAACTTAGCAATGCACAAGTAAGCATTATACCACCAAATAGATGTGAGTAGTAATATACCCCATCTTTTATCCAATTACTGCTCACAAACTCCATCCGGCTCCTCTTATTACTTTATCTCAAGGCCCTTTATTGGCCTTGTATAACAATGTAAGAGGAGACACGAATCCTGAAGATACACCAGAACCAAATTAAGAAGAGACAAAACGTGAGACAATGTAATAAACCAGAAAAACGAATCTTTTTATCATAAGAAAAGAGTTAGGTCAGAAATCCAACAAATTTATCGGGATGAAATTTTTTTTATGTAGATCAAATACGAGAATAATGGAAAAGAAAGACGGGACTACAAAAATAAAATTGGCAAGAAAATCAAAAAGTAACTTTTCCTATTTTTATCGTTGAATCGCATCAGAATAATTCAGTAATAGGTAAGTGATTCAAGGATGGATATTACATAAGATCAACAACCATGAATTTAATCAGCCCATATCAAGAAAATCAAACAAGGTCAGTTTCAGACAAAAAATCTAATCTTGAATGCATCCATTCAATATGAACAGCTGATCCAAGAATTGAAGAAATGTAACATAAAAAAAATACAAAAACTTTTGAAATCAGGTGGACCTGAGAGAATGCGCAGATGGGCTGTTGGAAAAAATCAAGAAAAATGGAAGACAGGTAAGGGTCCTTCTTAGTCTTCTTCCTAACGATTTACTCGGATCGGATACTTCGATTCTGTGTCATAGAATGTGAATATTGTCATTTTGTAAATAACATAAAAACTAACGGCTGGACCATAAATCAAAGTTCTTCACGAAATGGGTGTCTTGTGCAATAATAATCTTTTCACCTGTTTCGTTGTTGCGTCTCCACTATTCTTGGTATGATTGTAAATCCAAATATCTGCCTTAATTTCCTGCAACGAAGCAATAAAAGATTCTTTTCTTACATTTAATTAAATAATATATTCCAAATTCCAAAAAAGAGAGAGAAATTATGTCCACAGATTTTTGAATATGAATTCAGAGTCAAATATAATCTGGCCCATTGAGCGAAAACCGACTCAATCAATTTCTATTGCACTAGAAACGGAATATTATTTAAAGAAATTCATTTTTTTATGTGATTGATTAAGCAAATGTGAAAAAAAAATCTTTATATTTGACTGAAATTGGTCAATCTTCAATCAATAATTCAGAATCGTGTTAATTAAGATTCTCTTTTTATGGGTAGCCGAAAACGAGTTCATTGTGCTAAGATTATTTAATTCTTTTTTCCACCTGAATTATCAATCAGATTGGGATTCGAGATTACCCATCAAATTTTTTTTTTAAAATAATTTTTAAAACAAATACTTCGTTGAAAATATATTAAGATTAAAATAATAACTAAATAAAATTTAAAAATATATATCTAGTAGACTAGTAGTACTTCATGAGTATTGAGACCTTGAAATGCAGAATTCGAACCCGATTCGAGATCAAAATAGCATAATACTTTAAATTGTGTTCGAGTTAGTTGAACTCGACTCAAACTTAAAATCGAGATTTCATGAAGTTTTGATGAGTTTAAAAAATGACGAATCAATAAAAATCTCAAAATTATTTTCATATTGAAATCAATTTTGAGATTAGGTTAAGAAAGAAAATTTAAGTGTGATTAAAGACAAAAACTTGTGTGAGAAGTTCTCACCGATCGTATTTTGTGATACAAATATATTATTTGGGTCATCCATAAAAAAATATTACTTTTTATGCTAAAGTATTACTTTTTATTGTGAATATTGATAAAGTTGACTCGTCTTACAGATTAAGATCCGTGAGACAATTTCATATTAGAATTAGTTTATGATAATTTACTAGTCGGTGGGATGTGATCAACTTGATATAGACATGTAAGACTTTGATATGCCTACGCATCACTTCATTTGAAAATCACATGTGAGTTTTCAACTTTATATTTTATGAATAAATTCTTTTTTAAAAAGAAATATTTTACAAATAAATTTGTCTTTATTGAATTCGGTCAAAACACACTATGTAAGCAAGCATGAAGAAATTTGTCAAGCGCGTGTAAGAATGATGGGATGGAAATTTAACAAAATTTTATGTATTTCATATTCTCACGTCAATGTTGTAGGATCGAACGGTTGTTGTTTTACCAAACTTGTAATTGGTATATTAGTACAAGTCGAATGTTTAAATCGTACAACAACTCAAACATCACGATTCGATCTATATCTCAACAAGAACAATTATTGCACTCATACAATCTTCCTTCCAACAATTTTTGTATGACCATGTGTTATGTGATGATATAATTTAAGAGATTTTTCATGGAATCTTCAATAAACTCTACAAGTAATGGAACTGCTATAATCGATGTCCCGAAACTTTCAATAGCTAAATAAAGGTTGAAACGGAAAGCTCGTTTCAATTATTTTTCCTCCATCCTCACAACTAGTTCCGTTGTTCATGATTTTAGGTTTTATTTGAATCTATAAATTTCAAATGTATTTTTGTTGTTTTAGATAAATAAAACTTCAAATTCATTGATTGCTTGTTTATGTAATGATTTATGTTGATTATGATATATTTTAAGTTTATCCAACAATAAAGACATTTGAAATTCATTCTACTTTATGTAACTAATGTGTAAATAAATAATATGACTTTAAGATTTTATCTATTATTTAATTATTATCAATAAAATTATAATCGAAATATATATTTCAAATTCGTCTCCTCAAATGCAACCTTAAATGTCTCTACCACAACTATTAGTTCACGATTATTTCGGTCACATATTCGTACTATCGATTAAAGTTAAACCTTATAAAGTAATTAATTTTTTGGAATACTCGCGATCCCTTTTTAAAATTTCATAAATATCCCTAGTATTTTTTTAATAGATAAAACATATTAAAATCTTGATTAAAATATTTCTAACTTCTTATTCAATTTTCATCCAAATTAAACTATGCAGATTGTATTTGGATTGAGTTACGATTTCAAATCTATTTTCGTTATTAAATAAGTTAAATATCTTCTCCGTGAGATGGTCTCACATAAATTTTTGCTTTTTAAAATTATCTAATCGATGAAAACACATTTTAAGTCCATAGATTTCAAGTCCTTCCATATAAACACAACCTCACATTTTTTTTTTTAATTTCCCACCAAAATAAAAATAACCACCACGTCAAAGATCTATGTGCTTCGAAAAGGTAAGTATAATTTTTAAAGAGTAGGTTTTTCATAAAACGGTTTAACGGATCTTTATTCGTGAGACGGATCAACCATGTCCATATTTACAATAAAAATTAATATATTTGACATAAAAAGTAATACTTTTTCGTGAATGATATATTTGTTTCACAAAAATGACATGTGAGACCGTCTCACATGAGTTTTTGTGATTTTTAAAATCATTTACTTAAAAATAAAAAATTAAGGGTAAACAAACAAAGATTATAATTGGGTATTACGGACTCAAAAAATGGTGGTGGTGGAGAAGAGCAAGTCATGGGTCCTACGCTCCGCAACAATCGGAGATGGGTCGCAGTCCTTGGTAAGTTCGAATGCGTGTCAATGCAATGGCTTCACTTAACCACGGTTTTATAGTCCATTTTTTTGGTGACAGAACTGTGTTTGAGGAACCCAAACATGGGGTTGGTGAAAAAAGATGCGTCTTTTACGACAAACCCATGTGGAAAATGCGCTAGGATCAATCTTTCTTCGTTTAATTTCAGTCGTCTTGTGAGAAGCTCGAATTTTCTAAATAATGATGAAAATAACATTGCGTTGCTTCCTTTCCAAAAGGGATCCCATTTTTGTGGTTTAGGGTGGTTTTAGGCTTGCAATCCTGGCACTCTCTGGTGGTGAAATTGCCTGAGGTTAGTTGAGCTTCTGGAGAGGTTAATGCAGGGAATGGGTTTGTGAGGTGGGGATCTTTTGCTGCTGTTTTTTCGATAGGAGCTTGGATGATATACACGTGGATTACGGTGTGAGCTTCGTAGATTGCGTGATGGTGGAAATGCAATTAGCCAGTGGAAGGAGGCGGAGCCAAATCGTTTCTTTGTTGTTTGAAAGTGGTGCTACGAAGCCATATGGGTTTCGTGGCCGGTCGTGACTAGTAAGTTTGAAAGTTTTCTTATGTACTAGACTGGTACGTTTTCTTATGTAATAGTCTGGTATTCTGGGTGTTGAGCTCCCTTATTTGATCCATGGCATGACAAGATGCTTTCACCGAGGATCTTGCCGGTGGAACGGGCCATGTTGGAAATGGTCATCATCGATACGTGTGGATAATGTGGCCAACTGAATGTTGTCAAGTGAGTAAATTCCGTCCGAAGAGATCCATCTGATTTGGAAAAAAGAACTATAATCAAGTTAGTGTCCACAACGCGGCCCATGTTGCGTAATGAGCTTGATTAAGATGCATACACCTAGTTGACGGGTGAGTGAAAGTCATTTAGAGTATGCAACCAACAGGGGAAAGAGCTCTGCCCATGTTTACGTTATAAGCTTGATCGAGGCATTTATACTGCCTATCCATAGGTGGCTGGAAGCCCCTAGAGATAGCCATCCTGGGCATAGTTGGTACAATTCTACTTAGGCTTTGCATGTAATTGTAGACTCTTTAAGAATTTTGAGATAAACTCCCATTTAGTATATTAGTGTTTTTGTTTTTGGACCTTGCTCTGGGCTCATGGTATAGCTGTTGGGGGAATGCCAATGCAAAATGTGTTATATTTGATGATTTGGGATGGGTAAAATCAGTTAGGAGAGGAGGCTATTGTTTCCTTTATTGTTGGGAAGGAAATTTTACGGATCATGTCTTCGCAATATGGTCTTTTTCGACCCTCGCACCGAGGGGGGTTGTGCTTGGTGGAAAATGTGGCATTCCCCTATTAACCATAGATTCTTGGGTGATGAAGCATTTAAAGAATGAGAAATGGATTAAGGAATGTAGTATTGTTATGAAAGGGTTCAGCAATGACTTTCTCAAATACTGTTCCATGTTGAAATAATTTGTAATTCAAGAGTCATGTTAAACCAAGTGTCAAGAGTCACGTTCTAGATGGTCAAAACAAATTGTTAAATCTTAGTATTTTGAGTCTAGAGTTAATATGCATTGGGAATTGATATTCTCTTTGTATTAATAGGTCATTGTAATCTGAAATTTAATCTATCAAAAATTATCAAACAATCAATAAAATAAAAATATTAGCAAGTGTTTTTCTTCACTTGAGAAAAGTATTCTGCAATTTATTAAAAGTCTTCAGCTGTGCCAACATTCCATTGGATTATCATAACTGGGAAATAGGATGGATGCTAAGCGAGTCTATCTTGATTGCCATGACATACGCGAAAGCACTTCAAAATCATGGAACATCTGATGGCAGGGAAATGGACAAGGCTTTGTCTTTACATCAAGAGTTTGTCTTCACAGAGAGCCAGATAATTTGTTATGCTGGTGTCAGTTTTCTTGAAATTTCATGCTTTGCCTACGACTGGCACTGTTTATAGTTTTTCTGTTGTATTGTCTGGTTTCTTTATAAGATTTAATATGTCATGGAAATTGTCTAAAATTTTCACTACATCAACCAGAGAACCTGCTAGTTTTCAAGTGCTTTTTTTCATTAGCTTTCCTTAGACAATGTCTTGTGGTGAGTAGATAACCTTGATCTTTTGATTGTAGTGTGATATCTAGGTATGAAATGATCTTGAAAACATTTTAAATGGAAATTAAATGGGTGGAATTTCTAATAAATTTTTTCAGCTCACATTGTCTTTAACTCTTATGGCCACATGCAAATGAGCTTCTCCTTGTGGGTGAAGTAAATTATTTTTCCTCTCTGTTGGCATAATTTGCAGTCACAAATATTTCTTTCTGCCTTGTGGGGGTTCATTGTTGTATACATTAGATATATTAGTAGTTTGCCTTGCCTTTTAATCTCTGAGCACAATTTTGTCCCACGACATTTTACAAATTCAGACATTATTTGCATATTGACACTCTTAGCATGCTCGTAATTGACAGAAATGATGTCATTCCTCAACTCCGTGCCTACCTACATATTGTAAAGGTTATTTTATTGGTGATGCCTGTGGTTTTCATCTTCGCGTTTTCTTGTCATATGCATTCAGGGCAATCTTGAGTTATTTATCTTGTTGTTTATCTTTGAGATATTGAGTTGACTGCAAGATTCCCTTCAAATGCTGAGAAGGAACATGTAACAGTCTGTATAAGAAAATCATATAACATTTACTAATGTTGAATAAATTTGATATCTAAAAACTATATTAATATGTGGAGGAGTTTATTGCATCAGACATGTTAATGTATTGATCTTTCAGTTTCCCATTGTGGAAGATGTTGCAGAAAAAAAGCATCTAGCTACTATACATGCCTAATGCTTCCTTTAGGCAATTTGGTTTATTAAATTTTAGTTCATATCATGCATGACAGACCAAAGAGAGAAATAGCTGCACCAGTTTCTGGGTTTGAGTTTCGAGAGGCTTCTTGTAGGGCATAATCCGCATTTTCACTCATTTTCATGTTAGTTGTCTAACTCTATACTGAGATTCTGTATCGAACTTTTCTTTACTTCGTTTTTTAAAAAAAATTAGCAACCACAAAATTTATTGATTGACTCATTGAGAGACTTGAAATTAGGCAGTTGCAGCAAATCTTGGATTTGAGAGTAAATGGAATGGATGAATATCTTGTGGATACATCGGCCAATTTCCCTCCAAGTTTTGGACATGAGTGAAAGGTGAGTGTTCACTGTTTATCTTCCATTGTCGGTGCTTTTCATTATTGGATTCGTCAAGTTGTAGACTGGTTGATTTTCAAGGACATAATTTTGGTTCGAGAAGTCGTACTAATTAATATTGGTAAAATGATTTATTAACAAGGACTTAGGTTTGTACGTGCATGTAAAGTAAATGGATAGATTTCTTCGTTTGGACAGAGCCCAAAGTCAAAAACATTTATGCAAACAGTTCTCAGCACGCCTTTCTTATTTATTATTTAAACACTTCCAAAGAATACACATACCTATACATGGATGATACTTAAGGCTTGGTAGAAGGACTAGAACAATATATAAAAATAATAATAATAAAGAACAGAACACCCCCAACAACCAAAACCCATGACGAAAAAGGAAAAGAAATACTTAGACAAAATAAAAAAAATAAAGATCTTGGACTTCATTAAAATCTTTAACATCATGCTATGGAGCATTCTGGGGGGAACCCTTGAGGAAACCTCCTGTAGTCAGTGCAATAGTTGTAAACCATATAATTCTTCTGTATCCACTTCATTTTTGCAGTGGCAGCATAATCCAGTGACTGTGAGAACCAAGAGTTCGTGGAACATGAAGCATAGTTGGGGCAAGAGAGGGCATTGAATCCAGTGAAAGTAGCATAGAAAGGAGCCTTCGACCAATCCGTTTTCACTAGTCCCCCTCTCGTTGCCCAGTCATCCGCATTCCACAGGCTCGCGTATATCCACATCTGTTGGCTTTTCGGGAACGGTATCCCTCGAGATTCAAGATTCTTGAATTGCCTCACCGGAGTTCCGTCGACTGAAAATCTGTTCAAATTTATTAAACGTCCTAATTAGACAAATAATCATCAAGCTTTAGAACTTCCAGACGGTTTGAAATTCATTTTAGGGACATTCGTCGCCCGCAGGATCTTCCCCTGCTTTCGAATACATGCACGTACACGTAGATATATGTGTGTATGGCTGTTATAATTACTCTTACATGATGCTTTGAGGATTCCATTGGATGGAGTAAGTATGGAAGTCCTTGGTGGGATCAAACCAGAGATAAAATTGTTGCTCTTTGCTGCCTTTGCCTTGTGCATACACATTTGTATGCATTACATAAGGTTGCCCGCTTAGATTACCAAGAAATTCGAAGTCGATTTCATCGTGGAATTGTCCAAGTGATGATAACTAAAATATATACGATGAATACTGTTAGTGAAATAACTGATGCATCATCCACTGTTTCTTGTTGTTTAAGAATGATTAATTTGATGTCTTTGGCATGTCGAAAGTTACATTTCTAACACCAAATTACTGTCCCTTCTCACCTCTCTAGCTAGGGGATTATATATAAACGTATACACATATGAATGGATATCGACTTACATAGTATGTTGTAACCGTGCCAGCAGAATTTCCAGGCACAAGCTTGATCTTCATGTCGATTTTCCCAAACAGGAACTGTCTCTTGGACCTGAATCCGGAGCCAGATTCCCTGTCTAAAGTCAGTGTAAGCGAATTTCCGTTATCGAAAGATTTCGCCCGTCCACCCCCCCATGTTACGGCAAAATCTTGGTAGAAATTCCCAGCAAAAGTAGCCGAGACGAAGAAAAACAAGGCGAAAAAAATCGTAAGCATCTTCATTTTGTGTTTTGAGTTTGTGTTTTTTACAGTTGTGTTGTGCATGAAAAATGTGTCGGTTTATATAATGTGCATAGGGGCAGAGTCTGGTGGGGTTTGAGATTTTGGGTGGATATGCTCGAAAATAGTACATTTGATTAGGATGATGAAATCATGTAACTCAATCAACTTCATTTATCATAATATATACATAACTTTTATTTATTTTTCTTTTTAAAATAGAGTTCACATATATATATATATATGAATTTTTTAAAGATTTTTTTTATATTGGAAAAGACAAGTATTAATATTCAATTTTAATTTCCCGTTACATAATATGATATAATTATTGAAACGATTAATAAAAAAGAAACAAGCGTAGCTATTGAGGGGATGTTAATGTTGACTTGGACTTGTAAAAGAAGAGGGACCATGAGACAGCTAATGCAATGACGTGAGAACTATCAATAATCCTTTTCAAAAACTCATGTGAGACGGTTCCACGAGTCGTATTTTATGAGATAGATATTTTATTTGAGTAATATATGAAAAATTATTATTTTTTATGTTAAGAGTATTACTTTTTATTATGAATATCAGTAAAATTGACTCGTTTCACAGATAAATATTCATGAGACCATCTCATAAGAGACATACTGTTGAGTAAGAGACACACGAGAAAATAAATCGAAGAATATATACAAGTCGACAAATTTGAGGTATAAAATAACAAACATCGACCTTAAGAGTATATATATCTTTACAATATCAATTCACGTCATCTCAAATTTTACGAACTCGTATATGTTCTTGGACTACGTGAGAGGTATTAATATTTACATGCATGCTAGATATCTCAATAATTCGATTATATTATTTTATTTTTATAATTTTTTTTTGGAAATAATTATTTAAATAAATAAAGAAGAAAGGGTGGCAGCCATCCTTTGGTGACACAGCTGGCTGGGATGTAACCGTACTGTTTGTTAATGGTTGATTTGATTTTTGAGGCCTTGGTATTCATTGGCTTAGAACAAGTTGCACTACTGGAGATTTTTTATTTGGTACCTACCCTACGTGAAATTACTATTTCAGACTCGTAATTTTTTTTAAAAAATAAAATATTTTAAAGATAAGATTATTTTTCTCAATTGTAAATATTATCAAACAAATTCATTCAATTGCAATCTTTTTGGTTTAGTACAAGTTGCATAATTAGGCACTTATATATATATATAACACAAAAGTGCCTAATTATATATATATATACATATATATACTAATAAAAAATTCACACGTATTGCATGTATTATTATTATTTTTTATTTGATCAAATAATACTAAACAATTAACACAAAATTATTTTCAATTTATAAGAGTTGTTCGATTTAAAATGGAAGTTTTGTTTAGATTTTTTTCTATGTAAAATATGAAGTGACTTGAGAAGGTTTGTAATAAGGATAATTATGAAATTAAATATTTTGGTGTGCTCAAATGTAGTTACTCTAAGGGTTTCATACTTAATAATATACTAGTTACTCTGCACACGCGATGCGTGTGTGTACAGTTTTTTTTATTATTATCGATGGACTAAAGTAAAATTTGACAAATTATGAAGGAACTAAATTGATATTTGAATGGTTGTTTAAAAAAAATAAAACTAAAAATGTGTGTTGAAAATAGAACTTTTTTAAAAAGGTTATCTAATTATACCAATATAATTTCTTAATCAGAAGGTAGATTTTTAATTAAGAAATCCAAAACGTTGTATGAAAGTCTAAATCAATTTAGATTTCTTACGATAAAAACTGAATTCATTAAATGTATTTATTGATTAATTGTTTTATAGTGTAGTTTTGGGTATTTTTATTAGATAAAAAATTATTGATAATATTGGTCTACGGTATGTTCATCACTACGCAATTTTGTTATCTATATCGTCAAAACTAATTCTAGTCACACATCTTTCGATTTTTATCAATTTTAGTCGTTTCTCGTCGGGAGAGTTAGTGTGACATTGTACATATATGCATCTATTTGACAAATTAGATCAACGCCACATCTGCGTCAATTTGGAAAAATGAACAAAAGCAAATTTAATATAATAATACTGAGATTTAAGGACATGCAGAATAAAAAATCATAAATAAACAAATATAAAAAATGAAAATTGTAATTTTCCCAAAAACTTTAGAAAACAATAATGTATTTCCCACACCAAACAAGGGCATTATTGGAAGATAAATCTAATGTTTTTCTGCATTTTCAATAATTTCGTGAGCATTCATTTATTTATATGTGATGAGATGCATTATTTTTGTGGGAACCAGACACAGCTATTCGTTTTGAGGTCACAGATGGACTGGTAGCATCATTCATCACTCCAAATCAAAACACATAATTCAAATAGTAATGTTATTGTTTGCAAAATATTGATATTTGCGGACGTCCCAGAAATTGTTTGCACAATATTGATATTTACGGGTGTGTCAGGTGCGAAGTTGCACCAACTTGTGTGAAAATGATAAAATATAACTTCTAATTATTCAAGCCACGTGAATTCTAAATTCGACAGTCAGTTCTACTCTCCTAAAACAAAAACAACGTCAAAATGAATAAAACTATCGGAAATTGATGGAAATAAATCCCTAACATAATTTTGAATTTACAAGAACCGCAGGAATTCTTCAAAACATGAAAAATATAATAAATTGTTGCTGAAGCCTAAAACGAGAAGACCTAAAATGCTAGAACAATTACTGTAAAGCTTGAAAACTAATGTTTGAAGATTGAAAATTAGCAGAGAGCTTTTTGCAGATTTTTGTGCATAGAGTTGTGTCTTTTTCTTTATGTCGATGTCCCTTTTCTTCCCAACGTCTATGGCGGTTCTTCTCTACTCCCCCATGATCCCACAATCTTGTCCATGATTTTTCTCACATTCTTCTGGAGCTTAAGTGCTCCTTGAGCTCAAGGCTTTTCTCATCTATTTACCAAAGCGGTGGAATGTGAATTACTTCGAGGAGTTAAAGTGGCGAACATTGGTCCAATCAGACATCTCATTTATTCTTTATGGATGATAGTTTCATTTTTTGGGACTTCTAGGGATGATAGGGTAAATGTTCGTCAGTGTATTCAAAATTATGAAAAAGTGTCGGGGCAGGTGGTCAACTTTGATACACCATCAATATCATTTAGCCCGAGCATATCGTCTCGTACATCGACAGAAATTGTGGGCTTTCTTTTGGTTTCTATAGTGAAGGGGCACGAAATTTATTTGGGGTTTTGCGCAAAAAAGGACTGATAGAACGAAAAATAAAAAATTTGGTCCACTAATTTTTTTTTTTTTATGAGGGGAAGAGAAGTCCTAATTAAATGAGGGTAAAAGTTTGTGTGAGACGTCTCACGAATCGTAATTTGTGAGACGGACCTCTTATTTTGGTCATCCATGAAAAAAGTATTATTTTTTTTGCTAAGAGTATTACTTTTATTGTGAATATCGGTAGAGTTGACACGTCTCACAGATAAAGATTCGTGAGACCGTCTCACAATAGACCTACTCTGAAATCAGTGTTACAAGCTATTCTTAATCTGAGTTACACGGCTTAATGAAAGTCATTAAAATTATACCACAAATGTAATTCTTTGATCAAATACATTGACTTAATATGAATTAATTTTCTCAACATTATGGCCAATTATAAATTTCTCTGCTCGATCCAATTGGGGCCTTAAACAACTGGCGATTCCATGTATTATCATGTCTATTCAACGCCATATATAACATGCATTGTTAGATGATTTAATGTAAACACATATCACATATACGTGTCGTTGGATAATCCGACAATTTTAATCACCCATGACCTAATAATATATTATTTGTCGTATAATCAGGATTAGGGTTGTATATTAAATGTTTCATGATATTAATTAATTAATCATAATATTGTTAAGAGCTTAATTTCTTTGATTTATTGAAATATATGGAAGACATATAATTAGTCTCTTGATTTACTAACTTTTTTTCTACATATTAATTATCACTAATTAAGCACCAAGTTGGCGGGGCACACCATTGCTGTCATATAATTGAAGATCACAACTTCTCAACAACCAATATTGCTAGAAAACACCGTCGAATTTATGCCAAATCTAATGAAATGCATTTTCTCCGATAGTCCGGAAAATATCGTATATCCGAGTCATCTTCTGTGTGGACTTAGGATAGCTCAGAGAGTGAAACAGCCTTACCCCATGTTCAGAAGGAGCGGAGTTCATCTTAGAACCCGGGAGGAAGGATCCCCGGGTAGTAGTGGCCCTAGTAATAGAAGTTCGGGTAATACAAGTCCGAACAGTGCTCTGCCTCTAGGTTATTTACCCGGACATTCCAGTATATGTGTCATGGCTGAGCTCACAAGTATGGGACACCATGACTTAATCATCATTAAGAGATGTTTCGACGCATGTAGGGTAGATGTGACTTGATCGGAGTAAGTATGAGTTGTTAGATTTAACAATGTCAATAAACAGAGGCATGTGCAACCATCTAACCATGAGTAGCAGTTGGGCACTGAAAACAAAGTCATCATCGACTTCTCTCCTATAAATATCAAGTTTGCTTGATATAAATTCATTCAAATATAGATTCTTTCGCTAAGAAATATTCAATCTCTCCATACGAAACACTTGACTGACTTGAGCGTCGGAATGGCTACGCCGGAAATCTTCCTGACGCCCACTAACGATCTCTGTTATTTTAAGTGTGCAAATATTTCAAAAGCTAAGGAGAACCTTTTCATGAAAAATCATAGCCCAACCTGGTGAAATTGCCCTTTGCACCCATCTCAAGCCCAATTCGTCAGGTTGCATCATTATCCATTATTCATGTTTGAGCGTAATAATTATCTTTGTCAGAATAATGATTAGCACATTATGTTTGAGTTGATTTATGATTTAAAATATTATATTTTCACTGTTAGCATCAGTCATAAAAACGATAAGTGTTTAATTGTACAATTTGATTATAAATTATCTACGGTGTATCTCCGACATGATAAATATTTGATCGAAATCCGCAGTTTTCATAAGTTTAATAACTCGACAATTATATCGATTTGAAATATATTTTAATTTGTATGATAAAATTTTAAGCATGTTAAGTTACCCATCGATCATAATGTGGTTTTCGCACATCGCTATTGATCAAAATGTGTGTCAAATAACAATTGGCAACACTTGTTAAAATAAACTCGCAACAGTTGGCATCAATCGATAAGTACCACATTAATATTAAATTGTGAATAACAAACATATTATCATTATTATACATATAATTTTGATTGATATATAGTTCATCAACCGTGTCTACGACTGAACTGACATCAAATAATTTAAAAATTGGTAAATATCCGCCATCGCTTTTCGCTTGACTTAATTTTATAAAATAACGGAAATTTAAATTGAAGAAAATGTATACTATTTTACTACCGAAATTTCGAAATAAAAAATACATTAATTATTAATTAAATGATCAAATATCGCCAAATTCTTGAGCCATACACAGTAATAGCACTAATCTTTTTTTTAATGACATGATTTTACAGCAATGCACAAATAAAATAAAAGTAATAATAAACAATATTAAACTTAATAATCGATGGAAAGTGCAATAATTACGGCTTTCCCAACTCCCAAAGTGGATGGTTTCATTTCGATATATAATTAAAAGGTAAACAATTTATGATCAAGGTCATGTCATCAAGGTACATTGAAGTTAATATTTGCTTATTTAATAATTTGATCTTTTTATTTAACTAATTGTCACAATTTTAAAATATATCAAATATCTTTAAAATCATATAAACCTTATAATGATAGATCCTTAAGATAGCCCTATGACATACCCATTAAGTCCTAACTCATAGCTCCAACTCTTAGCTATAAGTTAGGAAGAGCCTGTATTCGTAGGACTCATAACTCTTAGCTCATTAGCTCATAAAGAAGATCCTGTACTCGTAAGACTCGCCAGGAGATTCTCTTCGCAAGGTGGTAAAAATGGCATGATGAGAACAAATGGTAGGAATGACCAGGAATTAACACCTTAGAACAATTGTTACATACTGATACCCAGGAGGTGAACTAGAGCGAGAGGCAGCCCTCGCCCCTAAGGAAACCATAAATTTTATACACAATAAAGGGATCAATTTGCTTATTTTTAGATATTGAACAGAGTCGCTTCTTCCATTCTATCCTATTCACAAGTACTGATCATTCATACTGGAAAGCGTTTGAAAAGAAATTATTCTTGTACATGTCTTAAATCTGTGGTATCTCGGTTGGTTTTTTTTTTTTTTTGGTATAATATGGATTCGAGGATATAGTTGGATTATTTTTATTTGATTTATAACCAAATCGATATGTTTCATGTTAAATGTTTCCTACAAGAATTTAAAAAACAAGAAACAAAATAAAATAATTTGTCAATTTGTAATATTTTTGAAAATGAAAATTGTTGTAAATTCAAGATATATTTAATTTGAAAGTGATTACGTACCGAATTAGGGATTTAGGGTCCTCATCATCGTCCCCTACGAAAAGTCCACGGCTAGTGATGTATATGTATAAGTTGGAAGAGCGAGTGTCCAACATTAGTCAAGTGTAGCTTTCAAGTACATGACTAAGCTAAAATACATGCCACTTATCCAATCAATTGTCATTTTTATTTGCGTTATCAGTTAACTTTAATTATATTTACAATAAAAAATAATATTTTTCAAAGATAGTTAAATAAAATATTTGTCTCATAAAATTGACTCGTGAGATCGTTTCACGTGAGTTTTGTGTCGGTACATTATAGGCAATTAATTAGGATGGTTTTGAATTTCTTTTTTTATTTTCATTTTCATATAATCATTCACAAGTGAGAACTTTATTGGATCAACTCATGAATTAATTAAATATTTTATGAGATATTTGGTAATTTAATGAGATATGTGTGTAAGCACTTTATACAATTTTATAAAAAGAATATTTGAAAAATATTCTCTAATCAATTTTCCATTATAATATTTAATATTTCCCGATCATTTGATTTTATTTCTCTCTCTCAATTGATTTTCCAAAAATAATTATGTATTTTATAAACAAGTCGTTATTCTAAACTCTTTTTATCGTCTTTATTAATATGGGTTTTATTTCAAACAATATCATATAAATATTCTTAAAATACTTTGAATATGAATTAATTTAAATTTTCATTATTTCATTAAAAAAAATAATCAAATAGATGGAAGTAGGCAAGAAAAACTAAACCATTATTGGTTTGCTAATAATTTTGAAAATAAATGGGCTAAAGTCTTCAAATGGATAGCCCAAATGATTGCTTGTTTGTTGATCAACTACTGGTTCTTCTGTTTTACTTTGAAATTGAATGGATTTTTTGGATTGGTGAATTCTTATGCGAGCTGTGATCCATATTCTTTGCTCGTTGGGCTGTATTTTTCTGCTTCTTTTTGGTGTGTCGTGGCTGGTTTTTTAATTTTGCCATTTTGTGAGAAATACTATATTACTATATGCGAAGGAAGATTGATGCTATGGGCCAGAGGAAGAGTCATTGAGTTCGTGTGTTTTGGTTGGGGAACAGGGGAAGCCTGTATCTTTTGGTTAATTATGCTCCCGCCTATGTTGGACCTGTTGAAACAAATGGCTAATGGGTTACTCCGGCTTATTTGAATTTACTAATCCAACATTTTATTGGCGGACCAGAGCATTTATCCCACGAGGGTGGGAGGAGGCCAGAGGTCTCTTTGTTACATTCTGAGGGAGATGTGAAGTTTTGGAAAAATTTAGATGAGGTTTTTTCAAAAATTACTTGACGGAGTCACGGGGTGGCTGCCCCAGGTCTTCCCCCGATTCACTTGGTTTCTGTTTGTGTGTTATGCAATTAAACGAAGTGCATATCGAATGTGGAACCACTCAGTAACTCTTGATTTTTGAACGTTGGTATTGTTGATGTTCTTTTCAGGATACAAGGAAGTTAAGGAGTAGGAAAAGAGTCGGCTGGTTGGCAACGTTTTCACCAGCGTGGCAACAAATTATGATCTCATGAATGAAGTGATGAGTGGTGGAATGTATAGATTATGGAAAGAAAAGTTTGTTTTCTCTTTTGATTGTAGGATGTGCTACAACATTCGCTCTTTCTTTAAATACTTTATGGTATTTATTCTAACTATATCGGGTTTTTATTGTTCAAATGTGATCGCAGATTGGTTTCCAAATTGAATCCATTTCCTGAAATACCTTTCTGGATATTCCTCAATGTCCTGGCTATTCACGGGAAACACCTTGATGTAGCAGGGGGAACTGGTGAGCTTTAAATATGGTTATAGTGTTTGATGAGTGCTGTTAGGTAGATTTTTAAGTGCATGAAGTAGATGAACATGGGATTCCAGTACTGAAGAACAATGGAGGGTGGAACATCAGTGGTCTCAATTGACTACATGCTTTGCTTGATAATCTTGTATTATGGTGCGAGTATTATTTGTTTGTTACATCTATGCAAGTAAGATTCACCCGCTAATTTTTAGGTTTTGCCTGTATCAAGTTTTTTCTTTTTCTTTTTAGTTTTTATTGTTAACTGAACCTGATAAAAAGGAGATGGTATTTTGTCGCAATATCATGTGACTTTAAAAGATTTGTGGGCTTTCCTGAAGGTTAAGCTCGTTGAATAATCATTTGGAGACAAGATATTGTAGTCAATTGAGAACTACTATATGTGAAGGAAGATTGATGCTATGGGCCGGGGGAAGGGTGATTGAGTTCGTGTGTTGTGGTTGGGGAACGGGGGAAAGCCTGTATCTTTTGGTTAATGATGCTTTTGAAATTCCAGTGGAATTGAAGGATAAGGATCGGCACTCCCAAGGACTTGGATTTTAATGTTGCATACTAACATGTTTGTACAATACAATATTTACATACCAAATAAGTATACGACTTTCTTTGATTATATATCAAAATTAAGATTTACCCATGTTGGCCAAGTTTTTCCAACTGTGTTTTTTCTGAAGGAGCATTGCCCCATATGCAATCAGGTTTTGGAGAGGATAAGTCTCTTATTTGGGTCGAAGGAGATGCAGAAGCATTACAATTTGAAGACAACTCAATGGATGGTTATACGATTGCAATTGGCATTAGGAATGTTACACACATAAAGAAAGCTCTTGCAGAAGCTTTCAGGTTATCTTTCTCTTCGTCGTCTTGTGCTCTAGTATTACTTCATATTTTTAAAAAAAATCCTAGAGCTTCCGAGTAAATTGGGCGCCGTCGAATAATTTGTATGCATATTCTGATAATGTACAACAATCTCTTGCCTTTACAGCAACAAGTATCTACCTTTGAGGTTGGTTGAATGGGTATATCTGTATTTATCATTTTGAGCAACATTGAAAATTTTATCAAATTTTTTGTTGACTAAAAATTATACCCAATCAGGTCTAGTTATTCTTGTTCATAAGATAGGTGTTGGCCAGTAGCGAGTCAAGAATCTTATTTGGATTTTGGTGGGGGGGACCAAAAATCTTGAAGTTCCACGAAAGTGTATTGTATATGAAAACCTTTCTGGTATATAAGCAATTATTTTTTGGTGGGAGATTGGGGTCAACCTCTTCTGTTGGTTGTGCTCTCGTCTGCTTCCTGGAAAATACTCAATATCTAGAAAATGATGGCTTTCCATTTTCTTTATCATAGAATGTTTTACAAGAACAAATCATTCATTCATTTTGTACATGGCTTTTCTGGATGATTTGCTATCTTTTTCTCCATTTGCAGTGAAAATTGAAACCATTCTGGTTTTTTACGCATTGGTGTGTTTTTCAGGGTCTTGAAACGGGGAGGAAAATTTCTTTGCCTTGAACTGAACCATGTAGATCTTCCAATTTTCAAAAGAGTTGTAAGTATTTCGATCATGGAGCTTACAGAAGGATTCGCTTTTCTCTCACCATTTATAAAATGTATCTTGTTTCGGTTTCAAGGGGCATTAACTTTTTCCAGGTCACTCCTAGTATTTTCTTTCGTTTTGACATATAAAAAGTAAAGTAGAGATGGATTCCTTTGCATAATTAAGGGAAAATTGTAATGTTATTCACGTGAGTTGGCATGTTTTGGTCCTTTAACTTGTAAACGTTTGGTTTCATCGAATAACTTGGATTTTTTTTGTCCGAAACAAGTAAATCCGTCAAATATTGTTTATTTAACATTGACGCTCTCTTAAATGGCTCGTGCGACGAGAATAAAACGTATATTAAGTTTCATCCAATAACTTTAAATTTGTACACAACAGTGAAGTACTTACCTTGATTTGTTCTCAAGCCACATCTTTCTTTCTTTCATTGTCTTAGTGCATATGTTGCAAACGTCAATGGCGTGAGCTATCTTTTGTCCTTTCTTTAGGTATGATTCCGACTCGTTCTCAGTTAATCCAGTGATAGGAGAGCTAGTTGCAGGTGATCGTGAATCTCATCAGTACTTGGTCGAGAGTATTCGTCGTTTCCCCACTCAGGTACAGTGCGTGAATTTGCTACGAATTTTGTTTTATGTGCAATTCGATTTTAGATAAAATTCGAATCAAGTTATATTATATCGCCTTACAAAATTTCAAATCAAACTATGAAATTTTTATAAACAAACCAGACCATTAATTTCAGTTTGACTATGTTTGTTCCGATTCGGATTACTAATTCTATGTTTTATGTTTTACGATGAACTTGTGTGGGATGTTATAATTTGAAAAAAGTGGCATTCGACACTTGAGAAAAGTTGAGTGAATATTTTATTTGATCGTTGACTGGAATGATTATAATATATAGGTTATAAAATTTATTGTTTACAAAAAAACCTTAAATTTAGGGTTGTAAATATGCTTATTTAACTAAAATTTACAATAAATAAATTCTTACTTTCAACATTGTGCTTTTGATCGTTCAACGATAAAGTACGTAAGAATATTGGAAAGTATTATTAACAATTAGAATGGTTTTTGTGAGACAATCTCATATATTTATTTTTTGATATAGGTCAACCCGATTCATGTTTTAAATGAAAATTAATATTTTTAATATAAAATGTAATACTATTTAATCGAATAAGATTAAATATTCACAAAATAGATCTCACGATAGTTTCTGTTTAATAATTAATTATGAAGTTGTCTATAAATTTATGTACCACCAAGACGTACCAGTCGCGTACTGCTCTATTGTTATCTATAAAGTCAAATCTTGAATTTAATATTTTAGAATTCCATGTACCAGTTGCGTGCTCCTTTGAATTACACAAATTTATAACAAATTTTAATTACTTTAGAAATACATAAATTTAATTTTATATTACTACTTTTATTGTTTTTTCATATGTTATTATGAAAATTAAATATCATTATATTATTTAAATTATCTTATCGTTAGTTATTAAAAGCATCTCTTCAAATTCCATTTTTTAAATATTCAAAGTCAGCAATTAAAATTAGCAATAAGCAATCTATTGTTCAGTACTACTATAAACATATGATATTCTTTTAACCATTTTTTTTTGCTATTTTGATAACCCTGTTATTGAATTTTGTTTTTGGTTGTGTATCTTCAATTTTTTCGTAATTTAAAACTTTTTCGATTTAAAATGTTAACTTGTTACTACACACGTTAGCACCACATCAACGATTTATTTATATCACATCAACGTCATATCAGAATAAATATTAAAATAAATAATGTAAGGTATATGCAAATTCATATTTTTTATCGTTATTATATTTAATTGAATATAATAGAATAGTTATGTTTCATATTAAACTTATTTTTCTCGCATTATTGTAATTGAGTGCATTTAGACTTGTGATTGGTATATATTTAAAATTTCACCAACTTAAATTTGAAAATAATACTCATCTCCAAATATAATTAATTAAGATAATATTCGAGCTTATTATGCCATAAGAAATGTGGAGTCTCCCATTTTGAAAATTGTGTAAATTTATCAAAATCACGAAGAATATGTTTCTAAATCTAATAAAATTATATTTTGTTTACTAATTGTTTTAGGTTAAATACAAAAATGACTAAAACAAAATTATAATAATTTAAAATATTAATTACTCTAATTATTTCGTTTTCATTAAAATTGCCACCACATCATATTATACGATACGGTTTAAAAAAAATTAATTCGGTCGATTTGGACATTTTTGATAAACATTGATCAGCCCTAAACAAATATATATTGGTTGAGATAATAATAGTATATATACATATTTACATATAATATTAAACTTTTATAAATTCAAAAGTAATAAATACTATGGTAGACATAGTGTCATATAATTTTGGGAAAAAATTGATTTGGTTAGAGCTCGTGAATAAATATAGTATCTAGGAAAAATTAATTTGCTTGAAAATGAAATAATTTATATAGAACTATTTAAATAATCGATTAAAAAATACAAATTGAAATTTTCATATAAATTGATTTCATAAATGATACGCTCAATAATTATCAATTCATTTAAATCATATTTAATAACTTCAAAAGTAATTCATATTTTATTTTTCTTATAGTCTATATATATGACTTCTCCAAACCATAAATAGCAAGTGTTTTAAAATCGGATCGAACCTTCTTATTTTAATTTTTTTTTCTAATATTCAGTCTATAGCACTGGTCAAGAATCGGTCAAATCAGTCGTGAACCGATAACTAATTAAAACCAGTCCAATCGGTTCACTATTTTTTAATTTTTTAAAAATTTAATTATTTTCTTATATTTATTTTTGTTTAAAAAAATTTCTTATATTTTAAATTATATATTTTATTATATGGATATCGAAATTTTTTAAGATTATTATTTTTGTAGTATTAAAAATTATTTTGATTTATTTTTTATTTAAGAAATATAGATATAGTTATATTTGAATTTTCTTCCAAAAATTCATGTCAAAAATACAAATTACATGATTAAAAATACAAATTCATCGTTAACATGACAAAAATAAAAAAAAAATTTACATGATTAAAAATAAAAAAATTACACTAACAAAAAATACAATCATCCTTCTTCAACCAAATATTATTATTTTTAAAGCTAAGTTGACCTTGTCCGCAAGTTGTGAGAATGGCTGACTTAACGCGTGCATGTTTCACGGCAAATAAATAATCGCCAACTCAGATTGTACAAATATTAAATAACTTATGATATGAACGTCAGAAAAAAGGTTCAAACATGCATAACATAATTTGTAAAAAATAATTAAACTTTAAATAGAAAATAACTACAAAATATGATAGACATGTTTTTTTTTTAACAGAATCATGAATATTCAACTGAGTCTATGTTGCTATTACTTCCCGCTACATGCAATAGAAATAAGCACTTGTTTAACATATAAATAATTTGCACCCGATTCGGATGATGCCAACTCTTTTCGAACGAGCTTGGTTCTTTGGGTATATTGGCTTTGGAAATTCGATCTGTGTTAGATCTTGTTAATTTCATTCTATTAAGCATATGCGATGAAAAGCTAATGGCATGACACCTTTGTTAGGTTGCAATGTTATTTTTTTATGATACAAACTAATTGAATCACAAATTCTAGGGAAAATATATTTTTTTAAAACTGTTTTATTCTATTTCGGGTTTTGATCAACTATATAATTATTCAAAATTGATTTTGATAAACCAACTTTTAATTTCCAGCTATTCTGGTCATATTGCTGGAGTGACATTAGAATTGTCAACAATTTTCGATACATTTTTCTGTATCACATTAACAATTCTGATGTCAAATTAACATTCTTGCGAATTATGATTAGACGCAAAAGAAAATCAAAGTTATTGCACTAAACTAAATTTAAGTACTCAATATGCTAAAACCAAAACGAGCAAGTCAGAACGAGACAAGTCAATATACCAGATAAATTATTTTCCCACAATCCAAACTGTTTCAAACAACAAATGCATCAAAACCAAAACTACTAGAAATTAATCAAACCATGTGAAAATAGTTTAATTTTAATATTTACATTTTTTTATTAATTCCAAACCGTCTAGTCCAAAATTAAAATCATGCCAGGCCTACTCCCTCATTTAATTGCTCTATATA